>NW_027045066.1:0-19440 GCF_964019385.1 Sycon ciliatum | reverse complement strand
GCTATTGAATGGCCAGATTAAATGATGGCTATCAACAAGATGAACTACGCCGTCATTAAAATACAGTGAATACACACATGGCAACTTATACTGCATAGCAGGAAATTTTTGGACGGAATTTATTTTCGTACGATTTCGTACGAGGCCTCTTTTCTACTAAAATTAATTCCGTACTAAAATGTGCTCATGCAAAATTGTCTACACTATACATGCATACTGCTTGTGCATGTGTGTATATGTATGTGTGTATACATTATATATGTGTGTGTGTGTATGTGTGTGTGTGTGTGTGTGTGTGTGTGTGTTGGTGCCATTGTATGTAGGGGTTAGACTGGGGTGTTCTTATTTTGTTGGGCAACCTGGCTGCGTTCTTAGAAGCAATTCGTACTGTGTCATAATAATATAGCCCATAGGGTGCCGGAAAAGCAACACCGCCGTTCGTGTGTGTGCGCGTGTGTGTGTACATGTGTGTGTGTGTGTGTGTGCGTGTGTGGCTTCGATTTCTCTCTATTCTCTTCTCTTTTCCTGTGGTTGTCCACCGCTCCTGGGCCGGCATGACCCACACGTGTTCCTGTTGTTGTTTTATGTAAGTACTTGTACCATAAAGTACTGTTGATCCGCCCCCCGCTCTAATTCCCGTCCCCTGTCGATTTTCTACCTGTGAAGCGACTTCGGCGTATACAACGAAAATACGATGTTGAACCGACGCATGCACTGCTATACACAAAATTTGCCAAACCAGGATGAAAATGTGCACAATCCAGCACATCGAGTCTGAACTTCTACGTTGTTGTACATCGTACTGCACTTGACAGCCTTGATCTAATCCCCCCCCCCCCCCCCTGCCCAAAACCCAGCTGGGAAGCAACATGGCGTGGGGGCGGATCAACGGTACTTTACGGTACAAGTACCTGCCTACAGTGTCCTGCCGCTGCTCCGGACATTGGCCGTGACCACCATTATTATCACCTCCTTTTCTCCTTTCTGTTTTCATTTCTTCTTCAATTGACCACGATTTACAATCTCTTTGTCCTTCTTCTCCTTAATTTCTTTTCCCTTTTTTCACCTTTTGCAAGATCTTTCTTTTTCTGATATTTTCTTTTCAGCTGTGTCTGCTTTCATGGTTTCCCATGCCTGGGTTAGTTGGACCCCATTCGCTTCCCTGACAATGGACATGTTCAGTCCGTTCGGTTTGCGAATTCAAGTAAACACAACCCAACCCCCATCATTACTCGTTAGTATAAGAACTTGTAATCACTCTTACCGTTTGCTTCAGCGACAACTCCAGATCAGTAGGAATTCGGTTCAGTTCCGGGCCAGATATGAGGCAACACTATCACGCGATCCAATAGGCATTTACTGGAACTGCACGGACAATTGATGCAAAACACTCTTACACTCCACGAAAAGCTACTTCAGAACTGACTCTATCCTCTATTCCTATTTTTGTATCACTTCGGTGTTATACCGTTAAGTACCGTAGATCCGCCCCCTCTCTAATTCCCGCCCACTGCCGATTTTCCCGCGTCTGCAGTACTAGTAGTAGCCGAGGCGCGTGTTTCCTTGCAGGACCGTTGAACTAAAGTCTACAGCCCATTACGGCTTATTTTAGGGCATGGGCGTTATTTCGGACGCAATCTGCAGAAGCAACAAAGGCACTACTTGAATTTGATGAGAGAAGAATCGATGTTGTCGTTTCAGTGAACCACCATTCACACTGTACTGAGTGCATTACAGGTACATCAAACCACAAGTTTTGCTACATTTTTTGGCAGTTTGCTACATTCCAACGGAACATCGCTGTCCTCGCGCGCCGTGACAGTGTTGAGTTCTGCCCTGTGCTGCGTGCAGTTGGATGGCGCGCACTCGATCTACAACTGTTCCACAGTTTGTACGCGAACGCACGCTCGCGCGCTGGTCGTTTTGAGTCCTTTTTATGTAGTTGTGTTGATTCTTCACAAAATGTGTTATTTTGCCCGTACAGCAGTACAAGAGGAAGCTCTTTTGCGATGGGACACGCGATGCGACGCGATCTGCGACGGACGCGGGCGATGCGAACTCGCGAATTACCATTCACGGAAGAAGTCAGTGATGCGACAACGCCTCGCTGATTTATTATTATTATTATTAAATTTTGAATAGAGCAGTCCCACAGGCCTACAGTCCATTTCAAAACTATAGACGCGTACCTAGGCAAAAACCGTTATGCCAGCATCTATACCACATCAAATCTGTGATCACTTTGTGCATAAATTTTTCCAAATTGGGCGTCTGTTATCCAATCCTTTAGAAACTATATGAGAGTAATTGTGGAGCGATCCTGAGCAATATTCCGAAAACTATTCTCAAAAAGTTCCAGCCAAATTTGAAATATTTCAAAAACCCTACGCGTCTATAGTTTTGAAATGCACTGTAGGGCCTTTTTACAGGGTACCCTATGAATTGTTGAATAGATGAACGGAAGTTTCTGAGCAAGGAGATTGTGCGATTTGGGTACGTCACCATGTCCATGATATTCGCGCGGTTTGATACAACTTATACAAATATATAGGCAACTCTTGAACCTTTGTACAACTTTGTTGTAGAAAAGGTCAAAATTGTACGCCAAATCGCTTATCGCATCGCATCGCAAAAGTTGAGCCAAGCTCACTTCTGCGATTGCCTGCGATGGCCCAGTTGCGGCAGTTGCGTGGGGTGCGAGTCCGTGCGACATGGCTGCAATTTGGGGTTTTCCCGGTT
The DNA here is from genome assembly GCF_964019385.1 of Sycon ciliatum. Classification (NCBI taxonomy): domain Eukaryota; kingdom Metazoa; phylum Porifera; class Calcarea; order Leucosolenida; family Sycettidae; genus Sycon; species Sycon ciliatum. Next base: position 16,701 of record NW_027045066.1, on the reverse strand, counting down.
TCGCGCCTGTCGCATCGCGTGTCGCATCGCAAAAAAGCTTCTGTGAACCCCGCTTGAGAAAAAAAACTTTACGCCCTGGGCTTATTTCGGGCATGGGCGCTAAACGGACTTGAAGTGTATACAAGAGAAAAAATCGCCAGACCCACCAGGATTCGAACCTGGGACCCTGCTTGTCATAAGCAGGGTCCCAGGTTCGAGTCCTGGTGGGTCTGGCGATTTTTTCTCTTTTCAGGCAGTTCACTTCCCCAACTGATCCTTTGTATTTGAAGTTCTCCCAATCCGTTCAAAAATTAATCACTTTTCTTTCACTTCTGGTAGGGTCCAAAAACTGACCGTGGTTGGTCCTCTGGGGGAGGGAGAAAGACCCAAGTGCCATCAGTATGTGTGGCACGTGTTGTGAGCTGCCCTTGGAGTGAAAAACTTGTCAGCCTGATCCCATAGCTCAGTGGTTAGAGCATTGCTCATGACAAGCAGGGTCCCAGGTTCGAGTCCTGGTGGGTCTGGCGATTTTTTCTCTTTTCAGGCAGTTCACTTCCCCAACTGATCCAATAATAATAATAATAACAATAATAACGTGGAATCAGCTCCCACCTACCCTTCAGCAGTCTCCCCCTTCTCGCAGAGGTATGCACACCATCAAGAAAAATGTCAACGACTTGGGCCACATACACACACACACACACAAAAGAAAACCATGAGGACGATCAGTGTTACCAAGTGCCCTCTACCCCCATCCGTATTGCCCAGTGCCATTTTGCGGAATTTTTTCAGCGTTTTCCGTACTCGTTTTTTCAGGTCAACATTCTCACCGATTATTACACAAAGGCACACAATGAAAACCTTGGCAAATTAATTCCATTGTGACTCAGAGTTTCATGGCTGAACCAATCATCAGACACCGTTGTCCCAATCATCAGACACCGTTGTCTGATGATTGGTTCAGCCATGAAACTCTGAGTCACAACGGAATTAATTTGCCAAGGTTTTCATTGTGTGCCTTTGTGTAATAATCAGTGAGAATGTTGACCTGAAAAAACGAGTACGGAAAACGCTGAAAAAATTCCGCGAAATGGCTCTGGGCAATACGGATGGGGGTAGAGGGCACTTGGTAACACTGCTAGACAGTAAATTAATGTCTGTCACGAGGTATATTATGCTCGGCAGGCCGCGAAAGAGAGCCCGTTACCTGGACCCCTACTCGCGCGGGTAGAGCGAAACTGAGCACCCTGGGATGCGAGCAGCTTTTTAGTACTCCCGGGTCCAAAATCTCACCACCAGGCCGGGATGATCAAAACGTCTGCCGGGTCTGCAGCCTACAAACGTGGATCTGCCGACACTGTGCTGTCGACGACATGTCCGGCAAGGCACCTCCTTGCGTGAAAGCAAGGAACGCTTTTTTTTTAGAAAGGAAGCTTCTTCTCCAAAATTAAAAATTTTTGAAAATTATTCCTTCTGAAAATATCATCGCGTTCTTGTCGTTTGTAATCTTGACCTCGAAGCTGACTGCTGAATGCGATTAGGAAAGAAGATTCCTGAAGATACACCAGACTGATTCTGGCAAGCCGTCTGTCATCTAGATATGCAGTTGTTCGTCATGCATGGTCAGCAATCTTCCTCGTTCGTCCTTTCGTTTTCCTGACCACGATGATGACAAGCAGCTCTCATGCTCAGGTTGGTGCTGTACTTGTATGTCTGGGCACACAACACATCTGAGATTCACCCACTGACGTTATCGAACTGAAGAATGCAGCAAGGGTTCCTCGGATTCTCTTGATTTCGGAACAAATTTCCTTCACTTTCACCCTCTCAGTCTCTTCCCCATGCGCCTCCATGCATGCACAATCGAGTTTGCATTTCAAATGTTGTTTTTACTTTGGCAGTGCGTTCGATAACGTTAGGACAGTCTAAGTTAGGTGTTCTTCTCTTCAGGCTTATTGGACGTGTACAAATTCTAAAAAAATAGCTTCCATATGCTAAACGCAGATCCCTGTGAATACGGTTCTGCTGGGCAATGATGTTTACACCAATCTACACTCTATGCTGTCACAGCATCCACAACTGATCCTCTCTCTGTGAATTAACTATTTGATAAAGCCAATCTTTAAATCGCTGTTGCATAGGATCTCGGGTGGGAAGAAGCGATGAATCGATACATGGCATTGTGAAGAAAAGAAGAACAAATTCACATTGCACGTGAGACTCGGTTAGAAAGACTGAGTTTCTGCATTCATAAGAATGTCACACCCCGGGGATCATGATAAAGAAAACATATGTCGTGAAAATGACTGAAAGAACCAAAGAAGTATTTGATCTTCCAGCCAGCTTAGCCTGGTACTACCATACTAGCAGTGCTACCAAGTACCAGCCCTCCATATTTTCTGTATTTGTACGGAAAATCACTCCTTGTGCGCACTACAGAAATTGAGGAAATGGTATAGAAAATCGGAGAGGATCAATCAGCTGTGTAGAAGCATTGCAAGTGTAAGCTGAGTGATGAATAGTCTTGTACCAAAGCGAGTGCATGCCGTACCACAACAACATGTACATGTAGCACAAAAATAATAATGTCGTGAGTGCAAGTCACACATGTTTTACACTACCAAATGCAGCCACCGACATGCATGTGCGTGTCAAAAAACATTACAGTGCAAGTATGCATGCAATGTACACGGCAGTACGCAAAACACTGCAAGATACGGAAAATCAGAAGTCTGAGTACGCAAAACAGACTCAATTGGTGGGCAGCTCTGTACTGGCCTGTACGGAGGGAGTGAATCTCAATGTGTGCAATGCACGCACTTTGGCCGACAGTGAAAACTATGCAAGTCGTGTTGGTTTGCAGGATGAATGTGAGTCCTTTAAGACAAGCGCCTTAGTGGAGTAGCCCACCGAAAGAAGAGTACTTGACACCGCGAAGTGGAGTCTGCGCATACAACAGTGAGGGGGTAAAATTAGCTATGACTGATTCTGCATGTGTTCTGCATGTGTGTCACATTACACTAGCAGATAGGCACACCTGTTGTTCCAAAAAGATGCTTATGTCAGTGTCTGAATATGTCGTGTACCAGGTAATATTGTTGCCAGGATCTCACGGTGAGAGTCAGACTTGAATATGGTATCAATAGATTATCAATATCATACATCACCATGTACCACCCAAAGTATAATAGCCGAAGGACCCGTTTGTGTGGTGGTGTATGATTTCGTGAGCAAGATGAAGTGGCTACAGATGTGTCTTATATAACACCCTAAGAAAAGATCATCAATTCTGGGGAAAGTGATTCTGGTAGCATGTTGTATCCAGTGTGGCATGACAAAGACTCCCTCGATTTAGCCTGTGGAGAATCCGTAAATACATAAATACAATACATACAGGCATCGCAACCTTCGGATTATATGCTCTTTTGCTTGCCTCCTGGAGTGTGGTTGTACCTTGGTTCACTGTATTAGAATAATAGTAGACTTTGTTTTTCGAATTCGTTTCTATAACATTAGGTTTCTTTCTGTTGCTGCTATGTCTTTTCATGTGTTTTACAGGATTGCCATCTGTTGATGAATACCACTCTGAGGCACTCTCACGAGCGAAGGTGTTTGAAAATCCATGTCGGAATGATGGTCATGTTGGCCTAAAGGTGCATTACATTGCCGATACTCGCCACCTCCACCCTGGAACATGTTCAATTTCTGTTTCTCGTATGGAAGGACCGAACAGGTTGTTTTCCTGTCTCAGTGGACCACTCAAGACTGAACAGCACTGATGGAAGAAGATTTGCCGTGAATCTCGTTCACATAATCAGCCTGTTTAATTGCTGTACTGAGGTGACTGCTTCATAACAATGACCATGCAGCATTAATTTTGGATAGTATTGCAGTGCCCCTAAAATTGGAGAATATCGAATTTCTCTGATAGCATTGTGATTCATTTGTGAATAAACATCACTACTCTTTTTGAGTAGCATAGCAATGACAGAGTTGGTTTAATGTATGACAAAATGGAGCCGCTTTTTAACTTAAACCTGTACTATAATCAGTACCGCCGGAAGCAGTTTTTGATTGGTCCGGTAGTTTCATGGCGGGTACACACGTCCTCCACGGTAGGAAACGTTTGTTGGTGGCCAACAAGTTGGTCTGGTGATAACCTGACCAACCAGACCGGCGGGCCTGATAATTGTGGGGCTCATGAGCAGCTCAAGTACTTAGTATGGTTTTGGACATGTCCCCAGTTAACCAATGAGAATAACCGGAAAACAAGGGGGGCTTTAGATACCGGGCTGACTTAACAAGAGGCAGGATAAGCGCGTTACGGGTTGAGCTTGTCGAAAACCAATTGTACTTCATTATGTGTGAAGGGGTTTTATGAAGAAATATTTTATGAACCAGTGTACAGAGATGGTGCTTATGACGAAAGGAGAGAGGAGAAGTGCGTGAAAGTCGATAAAGGGCATCCGAAGGAACACATCGATCCTTGTTGTAAAGAATATTAAGTATAAATCTATGGTTGAAACCTACTTCCCCAAGCGTTCTCTGTTAAGTATAAATCTATGGTTGAACCCGACTTCCCCAAGCGTTCTCTGAGGGGACCGAGGTCTACTCTATCAGTTCATGTATTCTGTGAAGTGACATGACCATTCGTGGGGACCTTGCTCATAACTGCAAAAGTCCTCGTCTGATTTTTCCGCATCAATTGAACGTTATACATGTGCATGTAGTGAAAGCCACATGCAAAAGGCTGTTCCATGGCACTCATCTGCCACCAAGCTCTGGGTTCATTGGCTGAAAATATTCTTCGGCACAGTAAAGTCGTGCGCCCAAGAACGTGGAAGCCTACAGAACATCCAACCTGGAATACTAAGAACACCACAGCCCAAAATTAAGAATTGCGGTGTAGGTTTGTGCTGTTGTCAAACACCGGGATTGTTACGTTGCACATGTATCTGAGCTTTACCACTACATACACGTCTGTCTTTACACAATTACCAATCTGCAGACAGCATGCTGTTTCGTCCTTTAGTTACTAATGGACTCATCAATGCAGCACAGAGAAAATGAGGCAGGTGAATGTCCTAGGCTAGAGAGCATCAAATACAGGTATAGAATCATGCCTTGCAGATCTCGTTACGGCCCCTTCGATGCATGTCTGAACATTAGATGGCTGTGTAGCTTCAGTTATCTCAGAATATGTACTATTTATCCAGCAGCAACAACGTTGGTCACACAACTATTCACTATAATGAGTATGCGTTGGAACACTTTACCTCGAGTCATACTATAGCAGTGTATGCCATGCATGGGTTTACCTCACACACTGAATTTCATAATTTGACATCCAAATCACAGAAGAGTGGTGTTCCAAACTTTACGTAATTGCACTCCATGTCCTGCGAGCTACAGTAGAATACTTCAATAGAAAATTTCTTATAGCACGTTCTTAGAAACAAATCGTATAGGTTCGAGGCTGTCAACCCAGAAATTTGTGATTTCACAGCCATAGATGTTACCAGTCAGGTCACTGTATACAGTAGGTATGCAGAAGAAAATACTAGTAACTCTTTGTGGAAGAGCTGTGCCAAAATGTGTACAGTACAGTAAATTAATAAAAAATGAGAAAAGCAGTGACAAGGCTGTGCATGATGTAGATCTACTCGTACCAGTAAGTACAGTGCACCAGTGAAATTGTTGGTGTAGTACCGGTATACTACTATAATTATGGCATGGCCCATGCCACTACAATCTATTTGCAGTGGGCCGCAGTAGGCCAGTGCAACAGAAAGCATTTCAGAAGCTGTGTGCAATGTTAACATCTATGACATACAAGTAAACTGCCATATAGCACAATCGATTACTCTCAGCCCACATAAGTACAATGTAGGCCAATCAGTAGTATAGATACATAGAGCACACTCTACATCATACATAGTCGGCACCAAATCTATGTTGTCGATGTACTTTGCAATGATGACATGATGGCAAGCGTGCTTGATTCATCATAATATTGCCTTGTACTTGGTTGGAAGTTAGTTGTAAGTTCAGTGGTCGAGGTAAGCAGAGCTGCTCCAGCTTTCAGAATCCTGCATGAAAAAGGCAGAAAGCAAATGTAGGTATAATAGTAGCAAGCTGATGTAAAGAGCCTGTCTTTCAATGCAATAATTCTATCCACTGCATGGACAGACCTGGTGCTTCATTCACCTCTGTTTCTTGCTTTCTCAGAAAACCTACTTCCTCCTTCAGCCATCTAGCTCATGATATACATTAATTTTTCTTTATGCCTTTTCAGCCGTGGTCGACTTTCGCCCCTCCTGTTTGATTGGCAATTGCAGTCAACCTGGGGAATACTGACCCTCGATTGTGAATGAGAAAAGTGTCGCTATTCGCATTGTTGTTACTCGTGAGGTTGGAAGTATGCAATCAAATGTTCACTAGATCTGAAGATTGTGTCGTTATTTGCGAGTTGTTTTGTAAACCCGAGGTAGATTATTCACAAGGTTGATTGTACATGCTATGGGATGTACAATAACTAACCAAACAATAATGGTGTAACAATGATTTGAGTCCATATCCAATTGGATGAACCTAGAGTGCATGATCCATTCCAGAAAGGCGACTTCAGTGAGTCTTGAATTGTCAGCAGCATCATACTTCCATCGAGCTTTTTTTCTTTTTCGAAACGACCCTCTCTTTTCAATTCGAACGAAGGTCAACATACGATTATGGCAGGCATGCACGCACTGATCTTCACTGTATACATGTGCATGTATACTGTACTGTAGTCTGTGCAGTCAACTAGTCGTGTTCCACTTGGCTTACGGTAAGTATCACTACAAGTGCATAGTAGCCCCCCCCCCCCCCACCCCGGGGAGTGCGCGTGAACGGCAACTGTGAACTGGTAAAAGAATTATTCGACACCTTCGTTCGTTTCGATGGAGAAGGTTCATCTGGCAAATTGAGGCCTTCGTTTCACTCCTAGCCCCAGGAGCGAAATTTTCACTCCTTGGCTGCCTGTTTGAGCCGTCCTTGTGGAAGGGTTGATTTATGCATGCCCGCATATACATGTAGACCTTATTCAATAAACGTCACAATCACGTGAACCAGGGTCCCGGGAACCAGGGAGCGGCAAGAGACCTGCACTCAGTGCACAGTGGACTCGGCGTGGGAACATAGGAGTAGAAAAATACCGGTATTTTACTACTCCCTTGTACGAACTGGGCCTTTCTTGCCACTCGTTTCACGTACGCGTGCCCCAGCTTACAACAAATCCCTGGAGGCGAGTCCAAAAATCACGTTATCGAATAAGGTCTATAGAAACACAGATCACGTAGAACTACCCCATCCGGGGTCACAACTCACAACGTTTTGGGTACTTAGGTCTCATGTCGTCTCCCCAGGTGCTATGAATCCCTGATGCACATGTATCTACATATACAATGTAACCGTAACTCTACCAATATTGCGGACGATGACCCTCCCCCCCCCCCCCGGCAAACAGAAAGTCGCTATGTCCTGGCCGAGTTTATCTTTAAATTAAATGGTTTTCTCGGTTGGGATTTCATACCTGACAACCATCCCGATTTGGCCGGGACCGTCCCGATATCGAGGGCGGTAATAGGCACCCAAAAGTGCACTAGTTCCATGCCTCACCGCGAGCTTCTTTTGTATACATTTTCATGCCTAGGTATGTCATTGGATCTCAGGTTTGCAAAGGTTGGCAGGTATGGGATTTGTAGAGTGACCAGTTTTGACTATTGCCACCTGCTGTGCAGAAGTGTCATTCCTACATCCTGGCTGCAAACGTACCCCCCCCCCCCCCCCCACACACACACCACCACCAACAATGTTCGATCCTATTTACAGGACCTCACTCTATATGAAAGTGTAGCAGAGGCACTGCCAAAGTATAAAAAACAGCAATTGAAATGCAAGCTGCATTGTGCATGCATGGAGGGCATGGGGAAGAGACTGAGAGGGTGAAAGTGAAGGAAATTTGTTCCGAAATCAAGAGAATCCGAGGAACCCTTGCTGCATTCTTCAGTTCGATAACGTCAGTGGGTGAATCTCAGATGTGTTGTGTGCCCAGACATACAAGTACAGCACTAACCTGAGCATGAGAGCTGCTTGTCATCATCGTGGTCAGGAAAACGAAAGGACGAACGAGGAAGATTGCTGACCATGCATGACGAACAACTGCATATCTAGACGACAGACGGCTTGCCAGAATCAGTCTGGTGTATCTTCAGGAATCTTCTTTCCTAATCGCATTCAGCAGTCAGCTTCGAGGTCAAGAACGCGATGATATTTTCAGAAGGAATAATTTTCAAAAATTTTAAATTTTGGAGAAGAAGCTTCCTTTCTAAAAAAAAAGCGTTCCTTGCTTTCACGCAAGGAGGTGCCTTGCCGGACATGTCGTCGACAGCACAGTGTCGGCAGATCCACGTTTGTAGGCTGCAGACCCGGCAGACGTTTTGATCATCCCGGCCTGGTGGTGAGATTTTGGACCCGGGAGTACTAAAAAGCTGCTCGCATCCCAGGGTGCTCAGTTTCGCTCTACCCGCGCGAGTAGGGGTCCAGGTAACGGGCTCTCTTTCGCGGCCTGCCGAGCATAATATACCTCCTGTCACTGACAATGTGACATAACTTCGTAAGTGGGCTCGGCCTCGCGGGCCGGGCGGACCAGTCGAGTCTGGAGCATAGAGCAGTGTGCACCCGTCGTCTGATTATTAGGCCTTGACGGAGTATGCTAGCATAATTTTTCGCATAATTCCTACCAAAATCGAATAATCGCATAATTCGAGGCTAATTGCATACGAATCGCATAAATTGGAATAATCCGCCTTTCGCATCAAATTACATACAGTTGTACATGTTCTACAAGTACCGGTACAACTACATGTACAAGTACAAGTACATGTATACGGCTGTTACGACAGTACAAAACGGGCCCACTTGGTTTTTGTACAGGAGATGGCGCTTCCCGGGACTTTCCCGTTCTCAACGTTCAAAATTTGTACTCAAGGAGGTGTATTTTGAACGCAATCTCTGCTCAGTTGGGTCTCCAAAGCACCACTTCTGATCACCGCGTCGAGCTGTCCTCGCGGCTACAGTTGCGCAACATCCTGACCATGCTTCGCCAAAGAAAAAAGTAGTGAATTTGAGCTTTCCTTCGCTGAGAAAAGCCATTCTTCATGGAAATTTGTCTCTGAAGTTGTTGCCGTTCGATCGTTCTAGTCACCGAAGTTTGTTGCCTCCTTGAGGTGCTCAACGAGTTTTCGTCACGTCAAGGGTAGTTTTGCCGAGGAGAAGAGTATCTGTGTAGCTGTTTTTTGTTACTGCTGGGGCCCCGCTGATTCTTTGTTGGCCCCGCTGGGTCCAAATCTCTAGCAACATTTAGTGGAAATTGTTATTTATTCAGTGGATTTGAGATGGAAAAACACCAAGAAAAGTTACAGCTGGCAGGGGCGTACATAGGGCGGTTCCCGGGATGCCCGGGAACCAGTAAAATAATTTCGATGTGGGTACGGAGAATGTTTTGATCAAGGCCCTGCGTGCAGTGCATGCATGCCTAGGCGCCTGCAGTCCGCCTGACAGTCCGAGGACGTCGGTGACTACAACAAGTGTAAAAGTGCTGCTGAGGCATTTTTTGTGACACAGCGTAGATCTACTGAACTTACTGGGTGCAACAAAGTCTCTACATACGAGTTACATCGATTCCTCGATCTCAGAGTCATTTCCTTTGCAGTTTGTTTCGACAAAGTAAGTTAGTTGGTTTCGTTTTTGACGATGCTTTCGCTTTGTGGAAAAGAAAAATGAAGAGTCGACATCCAGAGGGCCAGCGCTCTATTCAGAGCTATTTTGAGCAGGAGGCAAAGCATGTAGCCAGGGAGAAAGGTCAAGCGATAGATGAGATTGCGGACGCACCTGACTTGCAAGTGGAGTCTGCAACGAGCAGCTCAGAGGACGTAATCGTCGGCGAAGCTGTAGAGCGACCGTTGTTGGAAGCTGCTGGATCATCCGAGACTTACTTCATTGCCATTGGAGTGTGTTCGAAAGGATATTCTGAAAGTGTACTTCCACGGTGGAATCCCTGATTCCTCCTAAATTTGCCTGACACGGAAAAGATTTCCGTCATTGACAATCATTGTGCGCCACTAGCTGCACTGAAGGCGAAGGATTTCGTTTCTTGTGCGTGTCCAGACGGGTAGCAAACAGCGCCGCTTTCAACTATCCTGGTTGGAGGAGTTTCCCTGGGTAGTCGTTTGACCGGCGTGTCGTGGTGGCTTCTGCTTGCTCTGTGTAATGTTTGCTCCAGGTGATTCGAACTTTGGGCAGCTTTACCGCAGTCCTCCCGAGAATATAACCCGGCTCAAGACTGAGCGTGTGGATGTGCTTCAGCGACTCGTTTCACGGCATAACATGAAATCGTCCTGCTGAACAAAACATCCATAAAAATGCCTTGGCAAAGTTCAGTCTTTTTAAATCAAAATTATGCGTAGCAGTGACATTATCCAGCAGTTTATGCAGAAACTCCGTTGGATACGTATAGAGCACTAGCCGTGTGGAATTATGTTGGTTGATCAGTTGGCATGGGAACCACTCCTGGAGGCGAGCGGTGTACGCCCCTGGCTGGTATGCAGGTTAGGCGGTGAAAAGTTGTGTAGTACTAGCCGTGGAGCTCAGCACCTTGTGAGAGATCATGCGAAAGCCATTGAATCTGTGCTGAGTATTGATGTGTTGTGTGATGACCAAAAAACTCATGCATATGAATATGCATGTAGCTCCAGCCTCATCCAGTCTGCATTTAGACGATGCAACAATTGGCATGGATATCCCCCTGATGAAACTGTACGGCATTGCATCACCGACATACAAAGCAATTGCTGACTTGCTGCCGGAACGCTTTAAATACAGAGTTCGTTGCAGCAGGTACCAACTTGCAGCACGCACGGCGGTACAACAACGTGATTAGAAAAGCCATTCTTCCTGTTGAGCTGCAAGACGTGTGTATTCCTGTGCTCCACCTAGATCTAGGGATTTATCCCTGGATTTACGGTGCACTTTGTGCTGACGCACATCAAATCGATATTGCACTGAGCAAATGTATGTTTCTTGCTGCAGATGACGGTGACTCTGCAGCGTTTACAGCACTTATCAATGCCTACAAGAACGTACACGACACAGCAACACAACAACTACACCTACGGTCAGAAGCACAAAGCATTCTTAGTCAGCTGCAGTTTGTGACGCTACAAGAACGTACACGACACAGCAACACAACAACTACACCGACAGTCAGAAGCACAAAGCATTCTTAGTCAGCTGCAGTTTGTGACGCTACAAGAACGTACACGACACAGCAACACAACAACTACACCTACAGTCAGAAGCACAAAGCATTCTTAGGCTGAGCAGCAGTGTGTGACGCTGCACATTCAGCAGCAGGAAGTAGTGGCTGCTGGCTTGCAGACTGTGACATCAAATCTGCACTTCCTATGGAAGGAGAAAGAAAAGGAACTCAATTTGATGATTGAGAGGTGATGTGGCTCGAAAAGAGCATGAGAAATTAACAGTAAAAGATTAAAAAAAGCAGCTGGCCCGTGCGTAACTCCCTTGGAAGCAGTACTGCCACAGTACCAAATAAAGCGGCAAGCATATCACTCCGGAGCATTTGTCGGCAACCACATACACCGTGCGTTGAAAGCGAATGTCATTGCTGCCCTCACTTCTGTTCCCCTTACAGTCGTGCAGAGCCGCACACCTGCGGACAGCGGCGAGGTTCAGCTGCTTGCCCAGGCAAAGTCCTTGAGAGATCGCTACTCGAGACTCTTCACAGAGTATGCAGCATGTCGCAAGCTGTTCAGCGGCAAGCTGGTTTTTACAACAGCAACAAGGCAGGTTCTGGGTGATGCCATCCACACCTTCATGGCCACCTGCAGAGTGGAGGTTCTGGCACGCAAGTTAGGCAATGTGACTCCTAAGCTTCACCTTCTCGAGTGCCATGTCCTTCCTTGTACAGGGTTGAAATTAATTCTTGCTGATCTGTTCGGCCACACACTCTGAGCTCCTCTGATGAGACCTAACAAGGTTGAAATTAATTCTTGCTGATCTGTTCGGCCACACACTCTGAGCTCCTCTGATGAGACCTAACAAGGTTGAAATTAATTCTTGCTGGTCTGTTCGGCCACACACTCTGAGCTCCGCTGATGAGACCTAACAAGGTCGAAATTAATTCTTGCTGATCTGTTCGGCCACACACTCTGAGCTCCCCTGATGAGACCTAACACTGTAACAGGGTTGAAACTAATTCTTGCTGATCTGTTCGGCCACACACTGTGAACTCCGCTGATGAGACCTAACAAGGTCGAAACAGCTATAGCTGTCCGGAGATTGAGTAAACTTGACAAAAAGTTCTCCTCCGATCCGAGGCGCAGGTCGTCATTTTGCGAAAGAGTCCTGCGAGGCACATCTCCTTTATCTGCTACTGAGCGGTGTCCATTGCACTTCGCGGAGCACAGCTGCCTCCAACAACATTTTTTGACGAGCAAGAGACTGAAGATCAAGAGACAAAATCCATAAAAGTACTATTTCAAGCACATGTATTCGAAGTGACAGAACCTTTTCTTTCTGCAGAAATGATCATGAAAATTTGAAAAATGCGATGAGCGTACCCACGCTTTCCGTGTGACCTCTGTTTCAAATCTTTATTCTCACGATAGCCAGTGGCCAATAAGAGATAATAGTGTAAGAAAGGAGAAAGAGTGAGGAAGAATTGGGTGGGCAGGGCCTAGGGGTTAATGACTACTTAAGTGTACGGGCAGGGGTGGTCGCCACACGAGCATACAGAGTTGCGTACTTAAGGTGGCCCTCTGAGCTTTGGGGGTCAAAAAACCGACTTTCTTGGATTGCTCCCAAAGTGCAGTCAAATCCTTCCTATATCATCCAAGAACACACAAAAATTTGAGGGTGATATTCAAAGCCAGAAGGGCAGTTCACCAGCCGTGTTCTGGTGCGCCTTGGCTCGTGCTACGAACAGAACTCAGCCAGGAAGAGGTCAGCTACCACCAAGCAAGCCAGGAAGAAGCGTAGAAGAGTCAAGAAGACAGGCCAGGATGTAGCCGAGGAGGTTGAAGGTGTCACATACGAAGCAGGAGGCTTCTAATGTGTGGAATTCTGGCGAGGAACCAAAACCAAAATTTTTATCAAATTTTGGTACCCAATTTTTATCAAATTTTGGTACCCAATTTTCTCTCTTTTTCAGCCATTGCCGGACCTTGTAACCAGGCTGTGGCTTCAGTTGTTGCTTCTACACCCCCAAAAGTATATCTTTTCTGAATCCGTGGACCTTTGGCTAGGTGCTAAAACTCAATGTGGCCTGTTCTCAGGTAGTATAGCCTGTAAAGAGCATCTCCAACATGTGTCGTTCTTTTGCGCATTTGGACTATGGTTTTGTGTTTTCGATATTGGAAACCTTTTCTGAGGTTTTCTTTGTATATTGTTGTTTTAGCACCTCAAGTTGGATGTAAAGAATGTACTCCATGTGAAAAATGTCATGATAAAAACATTGGTATTTCTGAGTGCTGGTTAAGAGTTCTATATACGGCAATTTTCGTAAATTCACATCCACACCGACAGTGCTTGTGAAGAGGTCCATTTATCCTGGTGAAGATCAGACTATGGGATCTCAGGAACTAGTGTTGAAAATTTGAACCAATTATGTGCATTGTAACCAAAGTTACGCCGTTTTCCGGGCGGGGTGCCGTAAAGCTCAGAGGGCCACCTTAAGTGTACGGGCAGGGGTGGTCGCTACACGAGCATACAGAGTTGTGCAACAGCAGGGATATCTGTTGCCAGGGGCGTTGCTACAGGTCGCCGCCATCTTGCCAAGTGACCTCCCCGTAACAGCCGTGATATATGTAGATGCACCAGGACGTCGGAGGTTTACGACTCCCTTGATTATGTCCAGTCCACTACATACATTGTACAAGTATACAGTCAGTGACGTTCGTAGCTAGGTCGGGCGGTGCGTTGACCCCGTTGAACTTTTGCTACTGGAGTACAACGCCCTCTATAAAATTCCCCTGTTATTTTGCACAGAACCATCATCTAAACTAGCAGCATATGTGAGCATAATGCGGCATAATATGATAACTTTTAGCATAAAAATAGCATAATTAGGGAATTTTTTCAGCAATGCGAAAAGCAAAATTTCAAGAAAATATTAGCATAATCCGTCAAGGCCTACTGATGATTGGTTCAGCCATGAAACTCTGAGTCACAACGGAATTAATTTGCCAAGGTTTTCATTGTGTGCCTTTGTGTACGCCGCTCTGCCTGAATCAGGCATTGAGCACTCTTGCAGAACCAAAGCATATTGTCACTGATTATTAGTGTAATTTGGAAAAAAAACAATACACCACACTTGCACATGCATGTCCATTGTCACACTGCACTTGCTGAATTTCCTATCATTTCTCACCTGTATACTTCCTCCGCTAACTGAGCAAAACTTCGTTGCATTTTTACAGTTCAGTCCAAAGCATTCTATGACTAATAGAACACTTCGCAAAGTGGAAAACAAAGCAGCATATGAAAGATAGTTATTTACAGCTGTCACACCGCTCGCTTCAAAGCAGTCCAGCTTCATTCTTCGTCTAAATTTGATGACGACTCACTCCTTGATGACATCGAGTCTGATTTACGCCTCCAGCGCTGCCAGCTTTTGTCCTGCATCTTTTACAAGTTGCCGAGACACAATTTTGATCTTGGAGATCGCCAAGTTCTTCGCTTGAACTGTGAGCTTGACGACCTCCATGGCTGCGCTGGTACTTGTTGTCTCTGCCGCTCAGAACTCTCCAGAATGCCATGGAAAGAGCCATACGGACACAACCAAACGCTCCTCATCTTGGCAGCGGGGTCATGTCAGTTTAGAGTTAGAGTTCAACGTTCAATCCAGTCTTTAGTAATAATAAAGTTAACAACAGTGTGTTCACTGAGACCCGTCTGCATTTGCCTCCGAGAGAGACTGCGGCCCGCTACACTCGTGCCAGTACGTTTTTTTTTGGGTAGATCGATCGATGGCACGTGGATGGGCGCCTTCTGCACCATTTTCCCTCCTTTCGAAGACACCGTATTTCTTGGCTTTTCCTGGATAATTCGATTGAAATCCGTACTGCGGACAAAACATCGTTTTTCCGTAAAAATACGGACAAATACGGGCAGTTGGTAACACTGGACGATAGTCCACACAGCGGAGCCACCGGCACTGGCGGAATGAGCAACGAAACCACGTCGGAGGCCCCAGACATCCCCAATAACAGCAGCAGCACTGAGGAGGAGGGGACGACGATGACAATGACGACGACAACCCTGCTTCTTCTTCTGATGTCGAGCGAACCGAGCTGTTAATTGCTGACGCTTTAGAAGCATCCAAATGCCAGAGGCAATCCATATCACCGGAGTACAAACGTTCCGGGCAAGACAAAAAGAAGCTGCCAAGTTTCTCAAGCAGAAAGCCCTCTAGCCGGAAGCCCGGCTGGCGTAAGTAGACCATGCTATCATTGTTTCTCTATGCACATACAACGTTTTTTTGTTTGTTTTTGTTTTTCATTCTAATTTCTACTACTTTAAACCAGCTACAGCCATCACCTAATTAAGTAAGAGACAACCAGCTCCAGTGGTTGTCACCTTTCACCACTTGCTGTCATTCACGCTTTGCACTGCCGCTATTTACACTTTGCTTTGTGAGGATATAAACCAATACTGATCCAGATTTCCAATTACTGTTTTCTGATGATCGCTTAGTGCGTGAAACTCTGAGTAAAAACACTTCCTCTGTCCTCCTATTGTTTGAACCAGCTCTACCACTCGGTATTGAGCACTCTCTTGGACAGCCTGGAACCTCTCTGATTTTAATTTCTACTGTTACCATGTCATTGCTGAACACTCCCACCCCTCTACCTGCATTACCAAGTGCATCAGCAGGTCCGGCTCCATCCCTCCGGATCCTTGTGACAAATGCGTTCAGTATCACAAACAAGATGAGTAACCTCCAGCATACAGTTTCCCAGAACGATGTCGACATCGCTATTGTCACAGAGACTAAGTTAGGAAATGGCACTCTGGACTCGGATATCTCACTGCCTGGATACACTGTTGCTCGAAAGGACCGCAATGAGAACGGAGGTGGTGTTGCCATCTGGGCTAAATCCGAGCTCTCCTTCGCGCACCTCTCCCACCTGGAATGGTCAGCGCATGAGGTTCTGTGGGCGTCTGTCTCCACACATGCGAGAGCCGAGTCATTATCGGTGCTGTCTACGGCCCAGGGTCATGTGCTGAGTCAGATGTGTCACTGATTGACCATCTAGATGGTACACTTGAGGGTGTTCGCCGCCTTGGCACCAACATAATCTTGGCTGGGGATTTCAATGTCCACAACGAGGAGTGGCTTCACAGCACAAAGACAACTGTGGCTGGGGAAGCTATGGAAGTGTTGTGTGCAACCCACCACCTTGACCAGCATGTACACCATCCAACACGCGGTGAAAATACGTTTGACTTAGTTCTTTCCGACTTCACTACCCCAGCATCAACCAACGTGCTTGCCCCCTTCGGCAGGTCCGACCATGCCGTTTTGATATGCAACTTCCAAGCAGTTTCCGCCCGCCGCGATCCAACAACCTCCCGCAAGGTGTGGAACTGATGATACGATAGTAC
>NW_027045065.1:0-24000 GCF_964019385.1 Sycon ciliatum | reverse complement strand
CGCTGGCTCGGTACTCGTCCTGCTCTTTGCTCTCCCTCTCCCCTCTCTCTCTCTCTCACTCTCCTCTCTTCTCTCTCTCTTCTCTCTCTCTCTCTCTCTCCTCTCTCTCCTCTCTCTCTCTCTCTCTCTCTCTCTCTCTCTCTCTCTCTTCTCTCTCTCTCTCTCTCTCTCTCTCTCTCTCTCTCTCTCTCTCTCTCTCTCTCTCTCTCTCTCTCTCTCTCTCTCTCTCTCTCTCTCTCTTCTCTCTCTCTCTCTCCTCTCTCTCTCTCTCTCTCTCTCTCTCTCTCTCTCTCTCTCTCTCTCTGCTCCTCTCTCTCTCTCTCTCTCTCTCCTCTCGCTCTCTCTCTCTCTCTCTCTCTCTCTCTCTCTCTCTCTCTCTCTCTCTCTCTCTCTCTCTCTCTCTCTCTCTCTCTCTCTCTCCTCTCTCTCTCTCTCTCTCTCTCTCTCTCCCCTCTCTCTCTCTCTCTCTCTCTCTCTCTCTCTCTCTCTCCTCTCTCTCTCTCTCTCTCTCTCTCTCTCTCTCTCTCTCTCTCTCTCTCTCTCTCTCCTCTCTCTCTCTCTCTCTCTCTCTCCTCTCTCTCTCTCTCTCTCTCTCTCTCTCCTCTCTCTCTCTCTCTCTCTCTCTCTCTCTCTCTCTCTCTCTCTCTCTCTCTCTCTCCTCTCTCTCTCTCTCTCTCTCTCTCTCTCTCTCTCTCTCTCTCTCTCTCTCTCTCTCTCTCTCTCTCTCTCTCTCTCTCTCTCTCTCTCTCTCTCTCTCCTCTCTCTCTCTCTCTCTCCTCTCTCTCTCTTCTCTCTCTCTCTCTCTCTCTCTCACTCTCTCTCTCTCTCTCTCTCTCTCTCTCTCTCTCTCTCTCTCTCTCTCTCTCTCTCTCTCTCTCTCTCTCTCTCTCTCTCTCTCTCTCTCTCTCTCTCTCTCTCTCTCTCTCTCTCTCTCTCTCTCTCTCTCTCTCTCTCTCTCTCTCTCTCTCTCTCTCTCTCTCTCTCTCTCTCTCTCTCTCTCTCTCTCTCTCCTCTCTCTCTCTCTCTCTCTCTCTCTCTCTCTCTCTCTCTCTCTCTCTCTCTCTCTCTCTCTCTCTCTCTCTCTCTCTCTCTCTCTCCTCTCTCTCTCTCCTGATAGGGCAATGCAATACTGGACATGCAGAACTCTCTAGAGTTTGGGGCAAGGTGTGCCACAGGAGATGACTGCATTTGTAGCACTGCACCGCCTGTCTCCGCTGGCAGTGTTTTGCACAGTGTCATTCTGTGCCGTTGACGCATGCTTTCCAGCACCAAATATCATGCACAGAAGCCTCGGCTGTGAGCGCAGGGCCCGGCAATGGCAAATAACGTCTTCGGCAGTTGAAAAGCATACTGATACCTACATAACCTTAAGTGATGGGTCTATGACTTACTACTAATGTGTGTGTGTTGTGCCTTTGTGTGTAATTGTGCGTTCAGTATTGACACTCCCTACGTGCTGTTGGAAGGAGACCGTGTATCATTCAAGAAGTGCGCCGTTCCACCCAAGTGCGAGCAAATGCAAGCAGTGCATGTTCTAATCAGCGAAGAAGACATTTCACTAAAGGCGCGGGAAACGTGGCAAAGCTGAGCGGCTGACGTTTTTCGACTGGAGCTGTTTTGGTTTGTAATTCAGTTTTACTCCTGACCGGTGTTATGCCAAGTACCTGACGTATTTCTATTGACTCATATTCCGTGTCTGGCTGCCACGATGGATGACATCTTTCTCCATCTGTGTGGGTAGTATATGTGTGTGTGTGTGTGTGTGTGTGTGTGTGTGTGTGTGTGTGTGTGTGTGTGTGTGTGTGTGTGCCGTTTGCTGAAGACTTTTTGTGAGCTACAACAGGTTGGGAAATGTATCCCGGTTCCTGGCTGAGTATGCGAGTGCTTGCAGTTCACATGCGTGCTACGCCATTATCATTGTCAAGATTTCTTCTGCTGCCGCGTGCCATCAACGGCTGAGCCTGATGTATGCGATGATGCAGCTCCGCATTTCTGTTTGTGCAAATGCACGGCGGATCTAGCCCCAAGTTTTGACTTCTTGCTAAGATGGAAATGATATGTTTCGATGTTGTAGATAATGACAAAGTCGGCTGTCTCCTGCCAATGCATCCTGCATTCGGAAATTTGAAGAGGGTTTTTGTCACCATTGTTCTTTGAAACGAGCAGCAATTTACCTGAGCTCATCGGTGTATGTGTGTGTTTCATGCTTTTTGTCAATTTGTTTTTGTCTACTTTACTTTGGCTTGTTCCAGCTGCTGTTCAATGAACAGCTAAGTTGTTTTGTCAGTCTGACCCGGTGACATGAGGCTGTGCTCACAAGCTATGTGATGTTCACGAGTCATGCCACACCGTATTTCTTACTGGATCCTTCTATTTTCTTTTTTTTTTCAATAGTACCTGCGATCTCTCCCCACCTGGGTAGTGTGCCAGTTGTATGGATCTGCCCGATACCCTCACGGTATCGGCTTGTTGCCAGTTGTATGGATCTGCCCGATACCCTCACGGTATCGGCTTGTTGCCAGTTGTATGGATCTGCCCGATACCCTCACGGTATCGGCTTGTTGCCAGTTGTATGGATCTGCCCGATACCCTCACGGTATCGGCTTGTTGCCAGTTGTATGGATCTGCCCGATACCCTCACGGTATCGGCTTGTTGCCAGTTGTATGGATCTGCCCGATACCCTCACGGTATCGGCTTGTTGCCAGTTGTATGGATCTGCCCGATACCCTCACGGTATCGGCTTGTTGCCAGTTGTATGGATCTGCCCGATACCCTCACGGTATCGGCTTGTTGCCAGTTGTATGGATCTGCCCGATACCCTCACGGTATCGGCTTGTTGCCAGTTGTATGAATCTGCCCGATACCCTCACGGTATCGGCTTGTTGCCAGTTGTATGGATCTGCCCGATACCCTCACGGTATCGGCTTGTTGCCAGTTGAAGATCATCATAACTGTGATCAGATACATGACTTGATGTGCTCTGCCGGTCACAGTTCATTGGTCCTGACTGCGGCTGTTCAGTGAGTACAATCATGTAGGTGCCTCGAGAAATGATCGCAACCTAGTGCATGGCCAGTCGTTGGCACTAGAAATGAACCAGTGATGTTAAATGTACATGTGACTAGGTGGTGTTGTGAGCCAAACGTTTGGAGAAATCGTAGTCTTCTGGCACGGTGCTGTGGCGTGAACGTGTCTTGGTCCCAATCAGGCTGCAACGCATACATGTAGTTTGTACGGTGCAGTCACGGCCATAGTTTGAAACGATGACGTAGCAGTGCCTCGACAGTGCAGAGACGATTAGTATTAGGGTGTGCTTCGAATTATTTTCTTTGATGGCAACCATGGCAACTCCATGCAGAATTGGCTTGAGGGAAAGGATGCAAACGAGAAAAGGGAAAGTTACTCCAGAAGCGAATGATTCCAGGTGCATGGCTGTGATACATCGTTTCCCAACTTGATCCAGCACGTTCTGTGTTCAGTCAGTCTCTCCGTATGACTAGTAGCTATGGAGTCGAACAGGAACATACTGATCTCAATGAGTACAATCATGCACTGAGTATGGTGCCCTCACTGCTACACTAAGTCTTGTAGAGATGATATTCGATACTAGTGTACAGTGTACTGATCATGTGATAGGACAAGTCCCATCTATACCTACAATCATGTACATGTATTATGGAAGACTAACATCCGGCTATATCAAGTATCATCCGCATTTGGCAGGATTAGTGGTGGCAAGCTGGTGACCCAGTAAAGCCCTTTTCTATCGGAGGAAATAGTTTTTCAAGGCATAGCACATGTGGTACCAACTGCCATGTTTCATTCACATAATTCTACACAGTCATCTGGATTTGGCAAACGGAAGCCGATGTCACAAGTCATTTCCTGTCTTTTCCGCTTGCCCGACTCTTCTTTCCCTGTACTCACGCTAGAATAGTGCAGGGAGAAGATAGGCATTTGGCACATTGGCAGATTTTATGGCATGCCGGTATGATCAAGTCACATGATGTGGCTTGTGCTTTCTCTTGTGTGTGTACAGTATTATAATAGCAAATGATTTTGTATGGTATAGCGGGGCCCAGTAAACAGTAGCTCATGATGTAGACTAGTATTGGCAGGAGTACATACGCCTGGGGCTATGACACCGTTGTTATTGGGGTGAAGTCATAATCCCTCACCAGGTAAAGTAAACAAATTGACCGCATGATACGAAGACAAGAACTTGTATTACTGCGGTGTGGTTGGGAAGGAGCTGAGCCGTGTCCCGTGCATGCATACGTGTATGACGAGGCTGCATTGGCTGGCATGGCACCAGGGGGTAGAACAATATGTGTTATAGCGCCTTGCTTGATAGGTTTTGTTCTGTCCCCGGGGAAAATTGCGGAAAAAAATCGCAAAAAAACGCGGCATAATATGGCATAATTTGCGGTAAATATGCGGTGAATATGCGGTGAATAATACTGATGTGCGGCAATTTTTAGCGAGTATGTAGTGAAATCAATCAGTTACAGTCTCTGGTGTAAGCACTCGTCATATTTGAGCAAAACGCCGCCGCGATGAGACGCTGCTGACCGAACAGTGCACTGTGTGTACGTGTAATGCAACAAAAAAGTTCAAAAAACGCGGGAAAATCGCGGAAAACGCGGTCTTTTAAAAAATCGCAAAAAACGCGGCCGCGGAATCGCAATTTTCCCCGGGTACAGTTTGTTGTCATGTACGAGTGCTACTCCCTTGCAGGCGATGCGCCGTTTTGCGAAAAGTCGACGTTTAGAGGTAGTTTTATTATCCCAAATGCCAAAGCGCGGGAAAATTCAAATGCAAACAGCTGCATTTTGGAGACGTATTTTTTATCGACAGTCGGGCAGTCAATGCCAATTTTCTCAAGAAGAAGAGTATTCAGAGGCATTGTTGTGCATTTTCCGTTGATACTATACGTGTGCCCTAGTGTTTGCATGAGCGAGGGTGGTGGTTTTGCAAAACCGTTCGCATGGCGGGCGGGTTTGTAAGAAGAAAGGCTTCAGCCATTGACGAGCGACGAGAAGCCTGTCATTTCGTGCCATTTGAGTTAGCAGTAGCACCGGACAATACTGACACATGTCTGCGGCAGCAAACATAGTGTACTAACGGATCAAAAACAGCCACAATGTGTGTCACTGCGGAAACGGGCTGTAGAGGTGCATTTGCAAAGCTGCTGATTTTCATCGTCTTTCCATGCACAGGGTACGTATCATGCCCTTGGCATAGGCCAAAGCACGAAAGCTTTAGCTGGACACCACCCACAATCTCCACGTGGGTCCCAGTGTACCTGCTGCTGCCGATGAGAACCGCCCTATAAGCGGTTTACCCACCCGTGTGTCCTCAATACGACTGAGAATACATCAGAAGTACGCCATAAGCATTGGAAACCTGTACAGTTGAATCCAATTTCGACCAGAATGACTGTATTGGTTGGAAATGCATTGCACCATTCCACTGAAACGTTAACACACAAGAACAGGAAAAGGATGTAACAGAAAACGAAAGAATGTAACACAAAAGATAATCCCAAACCAGCGGAAAAAAAGAACGTGGGAAGAAAAGCACTGTGGCTGGTGTAGGAAGCAAATACTGCAAATACTAGGCTAAACGGGAAGTACCAAATTATGTGGTTGTTGAGCATCTCAGAGTCGACAAAGGGATAACGGAATGAGAGAGACCGACTATTTTTTGTCAAAACTGTCACAAGCCAGCAGCTGGTGATTGTTGAGGAAGGTAGTTACACCACACTGACCGACACCACTGCTGTGGGTAATGATTACGTGCATCGATCATTGTGCAGCACCTGGCAGCAATAAACCAGACAAAGCAGTACAATACCATGCAGAAGATGAAATGCTTGACGGAGTATAAGTAGTAGCAGACAAACTGTTACACAATGGAGCAACATTATTTGCTATTAAAATGGCATAAATATATTATTACTTTGACGAATACCCGACACATAACATTCCCGCTACAAGCATTACTAACTCTACCGTCCCTGATGCAGGAGGGACTAGTAGCACACATTCCTACTGCATACCCCAAAGCTAAGAAAGGTGGCATCATGCTCATGTGAGCCGTTTGGGTACCACCCAAGCTCTGCACCAGGCTCTGTCCAGGTGCAGACACACAACCCTGGAGGACGAATGCAACCCCAAAACACGATGTAGTAAAGGGCAAGTCTATGGCCACAGCTGTCAAAGTTATCCACCAAATTGACCTACAGCAGGCCAATGTACAGTGGAGGAGAGTACCGAGAAACTAAGAATAAAGGACTTATTGCCTGTTTGTCAGACTATCCACCCCAAGCTATGGTCATGAGGGTGGACAATATTGGATGGTGACAATTCCACCTCGCTCTCGTTTTCTCCCCTGGAATGAAGCTTCACACACATACCTGTAGTACCTGTGGTGTCTACAAGTAGTATAAACAGTCCTTCACTTACTCCACTGCTTTCTATAAAAGCCTGTCTTATGCAGAAGCCTGTTCTGAACACAAGCCTGAGTTCCAAGATAGGCAATTAGCACAATAGTGTGGATTTTGCATCGGCAACCATAAAAAGTTTGGTTTGACTACAAACATAATGCAACATAATGTAAATAGAGGCCTAGCCACCACACCGGCTTCTACAGAAATACGCCTGGCTTTCATAAACGACATTACAGTAAGCACTCACCCACTTCAGTTGGTGCTTGCAGACGTGTTAGACACATACAGCCAGTCAAGTACACTTGCAGGGATCTTTTCTCAATGGGGAGTAACGGCTGGCCATAATACCTACAATACATACAGAATGACAATGGTGAACATAGCAAAAGGGAAAGGCATTCAAGACCTGCAGCTCCATGTATACATGCCGAGTGTAAGCGTGGTGTCTGTGGACAAAATCGACAAAGAGGTACCCTGGCAACAAAATGTAGTGCCAGGATGCCAGCAGAAGGCTACGTGGCACACCAGTCCAACATGTAAATCAACTACCATCCAGTTGTCACATTAGAGCCCAATTGTTGAAGTTCCACGGCCATTTGCCTGCCACATGCCAATCACAAGCACTGAGGAAGAAACTGAGACAAAGCGACGTCGAAGCAAAACACTAACACAGACAGGCGGGTTCCCCACACAGTGAAACTTCAGTATAAAGTACTAGTAGTACCAAGAGTCCATGACGTCAAGAGTATGCGACTGCACGCGGGTTCTGGCACTGCGCTCGGCCCACATTACGTATCCACGAACTGGGGAATCAGCCCATAGTCCGCAAATCAGAGTTGCACGCTTGTGGGTTGTGGGGTTGGGTTATGCAGACACCTGACAGTATGGATATACATGTAACATACTACGGGATATAAAGTACTTGTACTACAGTCAGACCTCGCTTATCCGGTCCTCTTTTATCTGGATCCCTCGCCATCCGGAAGAAAATAGCTGGTTACATATTTACAGCATACGTGATGCATCCAACATAAACGGTGTTCGGTTATCCGGTTCCCTCGCCTATCCGGATGTTTTTGTGGAAAACAGATGTGTGCGGTTATGCGAGGTCTGACTGTATTATGCAGAACCTTGCACCATGCAATACGCTATATCGGTACAGACCAATTATTTGAAAGGTATTGGAGGTTTGCTATACAGTGTACTGAAGTATCACTGCGATGCTGAATTGCCAATACATGTACATACATGTAGTGGAACATGAAGCTGTACAACCAGTTGACGTGTATTTGTGTAACGGAATCTCAGCCATTCCGTTCCCCGGGACGCAGGACACAAAGGACAACGAAATCACACTACGACTGCAAGACTCAAAATGTGAACAAACATGTAATTTGATGGGGATCTTTCACCGAGGAGTCAGGTGATGGCGGTGCCGTAAAACCTACACGTGGAATTCAGCTGAACTGGAATTGTTGTCTCTGGAGTATTGCTTAATATAAGCAACAAATCTACTATCAACTACCCACCTCTTCAAGGTAGGGATGGTGAAGAACCAATGACCTAGTCATGGTGTGGGGCTCTGACAAACATCTTGCAGCAGTCAGACAGCCTGTCACAGGCCTGACAAAAGGCTGTGGGTGCAAGTCCTGCTGCAGGATCATACAATGCGAGTGCAAAAAAGCAAATCTGTTATGCAGGCCAGGGCTAAAATGCCACACTTTCAACAACACCTCCGCGAGGGAAGAATCCAACAGTTCCAGTAAGCAAAAAGTTGTTTAATTTGAGGAGACTGAAAAGCAAGAAACCAGCAACGAATTGGACCAAGATTGAGTCAATGTGCACACAGGTGATGCGTGCGTGTTATTGTTTACTGGAATTATGGCGTATATGCTAGAAACATGGAATGCACTACGAATTCTGACCTGAAATACACAAATATACACATTTGCCTGAGTTTCAATGAGCATGGATAGATGTGGAACACAATACTTCCACTGGAAATGGTGATATACCGGGAACACAATCCATCTGCTGCTAGATGGGCGAGAAACTATTGTAACCTGGGATATATTGAAACTTAGGTGTGATGAAATGTCACTTTCGTGGATTTTACACGTACCGTAAAGTACCGCCAGAGCGCCCCGTCTCGCGAGAGCGCCCCACCTTGATTTTACAGCCAGAGAAAGGAAAATCGTATGGCGGAGTGCAACGAAGTGTGTACGATGTGAGAATCTTAGTGTACTAAGGTCACACTTGGCAGGTTTTTGTGTGGAGCTTGTGTCAGCTTGAAGGTGCGGATTGACTGCAAAACGTGCAATATGTGTACAAGGTTCATGTCGTATGACCTACAGACAGCCGTCCACCTCCACAATACGACCACGAAAGGATGAGATGGTGGGGCGCTCTGGCGGTACTTTACGGTACAGTATTACAAAAAAATTCTTTCATTTCGTGCCATTTGAGTTAGCAGTAGGTCTGGACATAGACATGACCAAATCTTTACACAGGTTGGTTGGGACTATCTTTCTGCTATCTCGGATATTGTGTAAGATTTGATGGAGTCCATTACTGGCTGAATACCAAAGAAGGGAGGAAATTTCTACGACTGTACTGTAAGAAAACGACGACACGAAACTTCCCAATGGCTCAATAGCTGACCCCAAAAATATTACGGATTACTTTAGTACTTACTCAAGTCACATCGAATTCCTTATCGGCGGGCTCCAGGCTGTGAAACGCCTCCAGTGGGTCTGAAAGTTCGACAACGTCAGCAATTACTTCTTCACGGAATCGTCATCTTCACCTCTGCACAAAATGAGCTGACCGGGATAATAAAAAACGGCTTTTTTTCGCTCTGGCGCATCGACTGCTTGGCATGGCAGGCATCACATACATGTACTAGCAAGAGTACATAACCAAGAGTGTGCAACTGCCTGCACAACCTCTATGGCTATGCTGTGCTGCGACGGCAGAACTTCACATCACGTGACATGGTTCAAAAGGTTATGCTGGCAAACAGTGCAAAGCAGGGAGTAGTAAAATACAGGGAGGTGACACGCCACTAATCGTGATTTTTGATGGGTGCCTAGCGCCTCGCGCTTGGTTTTTTTTCTTTCGCAAAAAAAGATGATCTGCTGAATCAATCTTGAGTATTTGTCGAAGAACTAATTCCGTGAAAAGGTCTATCCATCTCATGGAACAGCATTTGTTTTGCTCTTGTGATACATCTGTGTCATCGTCATATGGAAAGGTACCACCCTTCCGAAAATCGTCCCGATCGACGGCATGGAGCAATAGAAGGAAGGTGATTTCCTTGAGAACAATACGTGTACGATTGGAGATGAAAAGCGAGTGCACAGATTTTGAAGTCGAAAAAATCTCTAGGACACCACACGATCGCCCCTAATTTCTCCTCAGTTGTGATCAACCAGTACTTCTCTACCTTCTTTGTGATGATGAGCATTTCATATTATGGTATGCTAGAGATTCGGGAGTTCACTTTTCGGAATGAAATGTTCCTAAGTTTGTCAAGGATTGAAATGCGGGCTACGTCGTCGTAAACAGCTTGTATCGACACAGGAAAAATCTACGGCACGCAGGGATATCTCGCAAAGTGATACCACTCTTGCTGGACTTCTATCCTGACATAGTGGTAGTTTGGTCGACTACCAAACTTTGTGAAGGCAGACAATTGTTGGAAATTCTCAGCGCTGAGTTTCTACGGGCTGCAGTAGGAGTCTCTTTGGCGGTAGGCATTTTACTACTCCCTGATCGAGAGAATCCTGATCCGCGCGCGTGTCTACACACTTCGGTACCCATAGTACCCCAATCTCACCCGCCGGGTGAAAACGGTGCTGAGGCAATCGTCAAACTGGCCGTACATGCTCGTGTCACCTCCCTGTATTTTACTACTCCCTGGTTGTACCCAAAGCTGGGCTGCGTACAACCCAGTATCTATCATGCACTAGAGTGCACGGGTTCATCACGTGATGTGAAGTGCTGCCGTCGCAGACCCCATAGCTGGAGTTGCACACTCTTGGGTTATGTAGTACTAGTACAATAATTATTGTACTTGTAACCAGGGAGTCATGAAGTACCGATATTAATATTTTTATGACTCCTTGCACATAACTATGATGAAGAGTGCTATGATTAGGAGTGGACAGGGGTGCTGGTGAGTGGTGACCATGCATCAGGGAGTTGTGGGTCTATACAACTCCCTGCCATGCATGCACTTGTGCAAGATGCTTAGAGCAGCGATAGGATCAGCACAAGTGAATGGACTAGTGAACACCAAGTCACCACTAATAGCCACTATTCGTGCAATGAGAACCACCACTTCTCTTCAGGGAAAACACATCCATAATAATGGTACTTGTATTAGTCTATCGATCGAGTCAGCGAAAATCATGTTATCAGCATCAGATCCGTGCGTACAGCGAAGATTCTGAAGCACTTCCTGTGCCGTTCATGAGCTGCTGCAGTGAGCTGACAGATATTGTAGAGAAAATAACTCGGCTAGCAGAGTAGAAGCATGCAATGATGCATGTTTGGCATTGTGAAAAGCTAACGTTCTATGGGAGGCCATGTATGTACCTAGGTAACTGCATTGGGAGGGAAATGCCAAAAATACAACTAACTTGAAGAAGACAGAATATCAATAAGGCAGTCTTCGAGCAGCTCTCTCCACTACAAAAATAATGTCTTCAAGACCTAACAGAGGTCTACAAGGAAGCGAAAAGTTTAAAAAAAATACAAAATATTTCGAAGTACCCAGCGCTAGAACACAGCCAATGGTCAGACAGAATAGCTTTGCAGTACGCCTGGATTTCATGATAGCACTAAAAGGATCAGTGGATGCACAGCACAAGAGTCAATAACTATCTCTGAGTATGGCACGGGTGAAAATGCGTGTGCGTGTGTGTGGGCGTGTGTACAAGCGCAATGCACCTGTATTTACATGCAGTGCAGTGGATATGAGGACGTGACAGTAATAATTAATAGGTCCGTTTCTTCGCTCAAACATTCACTAAAATCCAGATCGCTGAATTTCGGCCACAACATGTAACAATCTAATTGAGCTTGTGTTGGGCATTGGGGAACGACAGATTGGTTGTGTTGGAACGTGGACGGAAGGGTGGTGGTGCCTTGGACGGTGAAAAGGAGAAGGCGAATGGCTCCTGTATAGGATGCTTATTGGGAAACAAGTGGGATGAAAGCGCTCTGCCCTCCTGCACACTGAAGCGTGTGCTAAGCGAAGGGTGACTATTTTCCTTGCCCGGTGGTGCGCGGGGCGCCGGCTGCTTCAATTCTGCCCAGGCCTTACTTGTCCCGTGGTGTGGCTGTGCGGCCATCTGCTGCTGGCGGTACGCGTGGAACGACGGCGCCGACGAGGACGAGAACACGGACGTTTGCGAGACGGCCGACCCCCTGCGGCTGTCGTTGCTGTCCAGGGGCCGGCGGTTGCGACGGCGACTGCGCCGCTGCTGCAAGCCCGCCGCGCTGATGTACTTGCCGCCCTGGTCTATGAAGATAGGCTCGCAGCGCCCTCCTCCTCCCACTCCACCTCCTCCTTGCAGATCATCACCGCTACTATGAGCGCTGGAGGATGTAGGTAGTGGTTCTGATGTGACACGACTTGCCCCATAAGGGTCTACATGTTGATACGTGCCTGTCGACTTCACCCTAAAGGACAAGAAGTAATAAAAGATGAGGCACCAGCAAGCATTGTTAAAAGTTTCTATGAAAATGAACAGTACGCACTGTGCCAGGATTGTAAAACCACTAATAAACAGACACCCAGCGAAACTTCATAGGACATGAGTTTGCGGGTGAGTACTACTTAGTGTCGGTAGCACAAGGGATCCATTTGTTTTCACTGCGCTTGGCGTGTGTGTGTGTATGTGTGTGTGTGCGTGTGTGTGCGTACGTGTGTCAGGCTATCAGAGAAACATACTTGTAGGTCACAGATATTCAGGCATGTTCGTGTGTGGGTGGGGGGGGGGGGGGGGGGGTGGGGGGGTGATGGTGCACGCTGTACGATTTTGTAACTGAACTGTGTGCTAGCATACAATAGAACAGAGATCTGAGACCTGGTATTCGGAATTCCTGAGTGAGTTCGTAACAATTATCCACAAGAGTTCCTTATCCAAGTACATTGATCAAGCAACTGTGATACACATCTGTGCATTGACACTCTGGGGTACATTATCACGTGGAATGGTACCTATGATTAGAGTATGAATAAAACACGACTGCAGCCATTTGCGGGGCAACTTGTCCCATATTTGGCAGGTACAACCAGCTCTACACACACGTATACGCGTACCTACACGTGAGCATGACTGTACAGAGTCAGAGTACATGACCTTTTTTTGCACTGCAGGGCTGACATCTTACTAATGTGTGCGGCTGAAGCGGACTTGCCCTCACGAAAACAAACTGAGGGAAGATTACTAGTAATAATGCAAATCTCCCATTGCATGATGGCTCAGGAGAATGAAATAAATTTCTGAGCGGTACGCCTCCACTAATATTATTGGTCAAGTGCATGCATGCAACTGCATATTAGAACCTAACACTTTTTTTCCGGTACGAAGCCTCTTCTACGGGCAAAATTATTGTCATAAATAAACCAATACAATCATGTCATGAAAATACAAAACCAAACACTCACCTCTTTCTTGGTGGATAATCTGTGTTGGACGTCTCCTCGCACATTATTGATGAAGATTCAGATGGGTTGTTGCCATAGATGATATCTTCTGTGAACAGGCTGCCCTGCGGCGCAGGCTCCTTTGCCGGATCAGACAGAAAGCCCATGTCCTGGGCACTGCGTATGATGTGCATCACGTCCGTCTGCCGGTTAGTGTTATCTTTGACCGCGCGGTTACACACGGCCATGAACATCTTGCGGAAGTTTTCTTTCGCCGCCTTGTCCCCGCTGCCGTGGCCACTGGGCAACGCATACAGGACTGGCGGAGGTGGCAACTCGTCGATACTTGGTGAGCTGTAGGCATTAGTAGGGACCGCCGCTGCTATCTCCGAGAACACAGACTGCCTACTGACACGATCATAGTCACCGGAGTTGGTGTTGGGCGACTGGATCTGCGATAGAGGCTCACTGGCAACAGCATTGCTGTCGGCGTCGATGTTACTCTCTCCAATGCCGTCGGACGGCAAGACTTCCTGACCACAGCGTGACTGTATGCGCTGGTACACTGGACTGCAGCCTGAACGATCGGCGTCGGCGGGTGCCAGCTGGATGAAGGGACTGCGCAAGGATGCGTTCGACACGCCCATGTCATCCAGATCGGCACAACCAGTGCTGGCGCAGCCCGTGCTGGCGCCGAAGCAATCTGACGCGAAGCTGGAGTGAGAGAGCGCGTACGGTCGCTTGGTCAGCGAGCTCGACATGATGGCGTAGTCAGCGTCTCCGGTGGGAGACTGCTCGGATACGGCGGAGACAAAGCTGCACACCGGCTGAATGCCGGTTTGCGATGTCTGCTGCTCTTGCTGATGGTCGAGATGCTCTTGCTGACTGTCATGTTCCATCGTAGTGACCGTCAGAGGTGCAGCTGCCAGGTTATCACCTGAGTTTGTTGCTACCATGCATGGGATTATACGATTAGCCTGTCCAGCTGCTGACAGCGGAGGGGGCAGGCTGGGTAGAGGCTTTTGCAGGTCGCCAATTGGCAACATACCCGCAATTCTGCCCGCCGATGTAGATGGCAGAACTTTCGCCTGGTCTATGGACTTCCTGTTTTCTAACAGCGAATGGTCCAGTCCCAGAGCCTCCATGGACGTTTTCTGGCCGAGCACACGCTTTGCCGGCTGAGAGTAAGTGTCACGAGTGTCAAGATCTGCACTATGCTGCTCGGATTCGTTTTCCGATCCTTTCTTCACTCGACTGCCTATTCTGGACGTGATTTGCTTGGCAAAGCTGAACGACCTCTGCTGCCGTACATCCGTGATTCCCAGCTGCATGAAACGCTTGCGTTTCCGCGGCGTAGATAGAATGCCTTTGGCCCGGCTTCTTGCTTCTGAATCTGTCATCGCTGACACAGCTGCTGGGCTGGCTGCTGCCAGTGCAGCTTGTTGCACTGAGCAAGGTGCTGCTGGAACTGCTGTGGCGCTGTGCGGTAAATCCACCATAGCTACACTTTGCAGCATCGGGGCAACGCTTCTGTCCATCTGGGCGGCGTGGCTTTGCAATGGCGGAGAGAACCGTGCGGAAAGCTGAGAGATTGCACTGTCCATGCGGTCAATCTTCGCGTGCATTCCTTCCATTTGAGCGTAAACCTTTTGCAGCAGATCGCTTATGCTGTGCGTGTCCATGTTCACAGCACACCTGTCTGCTAACTGTGTTGCAGGACTGTTGGCGGTTGTACAGTCTTCAGCCGCTCCTAGGTGCATTCTGAGCTGATTGAGGACGTCCTGGTGGTGTGAAGCTGAGTTGTCCATACTCGCAAGCCCTCTCTGGGGCTTATCTCCGGTAACACTACTGCTAGTGGTGTTGGTCCGGTCTTCATCAACTGTGTTTCTTCTCGCCAGCTCTGCTTTCTTGCTGCTGCTGTGCAAGGGCGATGCGGCTATCGCGGCGATTCGGGAAACCAGGTGTCGCGGCGCCCGGCCTGGCGTTCTCACCAGTGTGCGGGGCGAAGAGGATTCACTGCAGTTTTGCTGTGCAGTCGAGGCGGTGTGCTGCTGAAGAGACGAGGGCAGCTGGCCTCCATCTTGGTGATCTGTGATTGAAGCAATCAGATCCATCCCCGGCACAGCGTAGGAAAGCGAGCTGGCTGAACGTGATTTAGGGAAGAGCAGCAGCAGAATTGCTCCAACACTACAGTGCCTGCAACTGTCATGTAATACCCCAACAGCAAGAAGACGTCCAGCAGTCCTGGCCTCTCAAGCAGGCAACGGCCGTACAACTACCAGCTGAATGATCAAATGCATCAAGACAGCCAAGAAGATCCTTTGACTGCTCTGCAGAATTCACCACGAACGTCCAGACACCCGTTCAGCAACACGAACATGCCATTCTTCGGATAGAAAACGGAAACCACCAAGAAAAACAGCAAACTGCCTTTGCGGGTAAATTTTGAAAATAATGCCTTGGAAACGGGCCATGACCATGACAATTTTCGTTATCGCTTTTATCTGACACACCGGGCCCGGCCGGGCCCCGGGGGCCGGTGCAGCTGTCCCTGGCCCTGATGAGCGCGTGCGCGCGGGGGGGGGGGCGGGGGGCGCGGGCGTATCATCAGATCCCAGATCGGGGAGCTGGAGGGTAGGGGGTATCTCCTGAAAATACCCATGGGGCCATGCTTCTGATCGCCGTGTGATCGGCCTGCATGCTTGGAGTTGGACTGTGCTGGTCCGCTGCTAGCATGCTGGAGTGACGTTGAACTGGAGCTGCATTCGATCTCTGCGAAGTGCGATCTGAAATCATCGCCATATCGGGCATATGCGCATCGACGTCTCAAATCTTGCTGTTTTTGTAGTTTCTTTGCATCGCGATCAACGACGTCCAAACTCGGCAAAAAGGTACGTCCGCGTCCGTGCACTGACTGCATGACTCGTAGTGCAGCTGGCAACCAGATCGTTGAACGATTTTTGTTGTCAATTCCTTTTTCTGCTTTGTTTTGGAGGCATCCACGAGTGGAAAGTCACAACAGTTACATGATTGTACATGTATGTAGAGTTCGTATCCTGCAGAGATTTGTTGAACGCAATGAAGCAGTGAATTCCTTCTCTCGCCTGGACATAATTGGGTAGTCAGTTCCCATTTAGCTGACCTGGCTGTGGAACACTGATTTATGGGTTTGAAAATGCAAGTAGGTGTGTAATCAATTTCGCTCTTCTGGTCAACTGGAGGGTGTGATGTGCTGGTTTCCCTATCATGAGTGGTGAGTCGTTCGTTACATGCTATGCCGAATATTGCATCCAAGTAAAAGGTTGTGGCTACTGCAATTTGCACTGCATCTGGTCTGATCAATTCCTGCTGAATTATTCTCTGTGAAGATTGTTTCTTTGTCGTGGAGTAGTAAGCAAGGAGTTTATAACGCCAATAGGAATGAAGTTGGTTTCCCATCGTATCCCGTTTTGCATGTATTTGGACTGCTAGGCGTGGAGAGCCTGTATGCCTGAGAAAGTTTCCAATTCCATTTCTGGTTACTGCCGGATGTACAAACCCAAACTCTTGGCAAATCGTATTAGAGAGCTTTGCAGCCACGGTCAAATCATAGCTTTGATTGAGTCTGTTCCCATTTTGGTTCCGCATTTCTCTACTCTCAGCCCACTCTTGCGTTGTCCTGTTTTCAAATGGGGAAAGGCTCACAAGAAGGAGGTCTTCGAATATTTTAGTACTACATGTATAAGAGAAATTGAATTATAGCTTTCTCAACACTTGTAAATCGAATTTGGGAACTAACTTTACAGAGACAAATTTTACAAGGCATTCTTCCTGCCATCATTGCATATTGAATGCAAGTCCGACCATCACATTTATATTGAACCTAGCAATGGAGCCTTTGGACTTGATTTGAACTGCAGACTTTCTCACCATTTATGCCATGCTTTTCGTACCACAACTCGGTCGTGCGTGTTGCTGTAATGCTCTTTTGGATGAAACATTTCCATTGTACATGTACATGTCTAGAGCAAGTCACAGTTGCTGTGTACATTAAATAGCCAGCGGATAGCGGCTTTGATTTGCTCATATTAGTAAATCAAGTGTTTTCGTTTGAAACTTTTCGTAACCAGTACGGTCAAGAGTAGATAAACAAGAGTGTGCAACTCGCGGATGGGTAGGCCCACGGCGGAATTTTTTTGTTGACGTAATCTTTTCGACAACGCACACGCTACGAGTCTTTCGGAAAGTTTTCCCTCGTGCTCTTGTCCGGGCTTTACACTACAAGGTCGGTGCCCAGCACGTGCTCTCACACTGCTCTGTGGCAAAATGCGCGTTTCTCTGAAAAAAGGTGACGTCAACAAATAATTCCGCTGTGGGCGGGGGTATCTGCAGATTGTGCAGGAGAGATCCGGAGTTGCACACTCTTGTTTATCTACTCTTGGTACGGTGTATAGATGGTTGCGTCTTTGGCGATATTTGGGGAATCTTGTGTTGAAGGCACAGTAAGAGCTCATGCTTTCCCCGCCGACTTGATTTTGACACTTGACTCTGACTGCCAAACAGAGCATACGAAAGAAAAGGCCCATCACACCGACAACTTTGCAAACCTCCAAGAAAGCACTACTTCCTGATCAGTGCAAAGCATCAGCGCCCATATAGAAAACATCATGCCATTGTCGTAAACAGGCCCAGTTATTTTTTTATCAACTGGTTATGATGAATGCAATCTTGACCCCATTCCTGATCTTATGCTTGTCTTGTTGTGGTGTGCAGGTACGTACACTAGCATTGGGAACCCATCATCCAACACAGCCATGTGGCAAATGAATTTCGATGAAGCTGGCTTTGCCAGCGGGTTCTCAAATCAGCCATCTGGAGTGAGCACGGCAGCTTCAACCACGGCAGCTCCCAACTTCGCAAACTTTGATGCTCCAGGCCACACATCGTCGCCTGCCAACACCACCACTACATGGAACACCGAGTTGTCTGCTCCGAGTCCCAAGAATTCAGGTGGACAGTCACCATGGATGCGCCCTATGCCATCACCTTCCACCCAACGCTTGGATCAATCTGCAGCGACTCAGTCGAGTGGGCTACCCTCTATTTCTACAACCGCACCTAAAGTCCATATCCGCAGTGCAGAGGAATGCGCTGCTAACCCTCCAGCGGCGTTTGGTGACCTGTGTAGTATCGCACCGCCTCCGCCTGTCAATGTTCGACAGAAGACATCTGTTGGCGAAGGTATTTCTCGGACGCGACCCGGAACAGAACGCAAATCGCGGATGCGTCGCCACTCTTCTATGGACGATTCCTCGTCGACAACAGATGGCAACACTGACCCCATGGCTAGCCTACACCAGCAAACGCCCAACACTCGGCACATGGTGTTGCCAGGTGCTATGTCCTTTGATCTCTCCAGTCCGTCAAGGACCGAGTCAGACACATCATCTCCCTGGAGTGCGGTTAATAACACAGCAGATGGGTCACGAATAACGCACTCTGAGTTGAGCCCTGCGCCCCGGTCAGACGCTGCTTCTTCCGTATCTCTATTAGATAGCAGCCTCCAGTCATCAGCCATCTCGATGCGAGAGACGCATTCGAACATCGGCCTATCAGCGCCCCTCATCCCGGACACTACCACCATCACACCTCCGCCTCTCCGACACCCAGCTCAAATGCAAGGTGATGGTCTCGAGCAGCAACAGCAACAGGAGCCGCCGAGCGATGACTGGACTATCTCGCAGCAGCAGCGAGAGTACTACGAGACCCAGTTCCGCAACCTTGCGGATAACCAAGAAGTGGTCACCGGTTAGTGTTCTACTTGCTCTCTCTTTCTCACTTTGTATCCATTCAAGCAGCGCGTGAACGCAAGCATTAACTTACCGTAAAGTACCGTTGATCCGCCCCCTCTCTAATTCCCGCCCCCTGTCGATTTTCTCCTTGTGAAGCGACTTCGCCGTATACAACGAAATACGATGTTGAACCGACGCATGCACTGCTGTACACAATACTTGCCAATCCAGGATCAAAATGTGCACAATTCAGCACATTGAGTCTGATCCTCTACGTTGTTGTACATCGTACTGCACTTGACAGCCTTGATCTAATTCCCGCCCCCTGCCGAAAACCCAGCTGGGAAGCGACATGGCGTGGGGGCGGATCAACGGTACTTTACGGTATTTACGGTGCTCCGGTGCTTGGCCGAGTGCGCACAGGATTGTCGTTCGTTCTAGAATTCCACGTTCACGTTTCACGTTTCCTGCGTTTCACATTATTATCTTGACGTGAATGTATGTGCACGGAATGTGTACGTAATTTATGTGCGCGGAATGTGTACGTTCAGGTGTATGTGCACGGAATGTGTACGTTCATGTGTATGTACACGGAATGTGTACGTAATTTATGTGCACGGAATGTGTACGTTCAGGTGTATGTGCACGGAATGTGTACGTTCAGGTGTGAACCTAGCACCCCAGGGTGAATGCGTTTTCGCCGTATTTCGGTGTCTGCTACTGTAGCATACACTGCTTTGTGCGTGATGTGGGCTATCTATTTATCCATTTGTTGTTAGGTGCCAAAGCAAGAGGCTTCTTCCTCAAGTCGCGCCTCCCCGCTCCTGAGCTTTCCCAGATCTGGTGAGTAATTCTAACTGCTTTCGTGGAGAAGTTAGTGTGCCACTTGGGAGTGGATTTGTTTTTTGGACTGAACCATAACTATGCTCATGGGCAGGGCATATGCATTTGCAGGTCAGCTACATGCACATGCATTGGCAACTGACTTCTTTCCTATTGAGCGGTGAGCATCTTGACTAGTTGAGCATTGCCTTGTCTTTTGCTTGGTCATGTTCTTGTCTTGGAAATAACCGACTGTTGTGGAACTAGGGATACTTAGCAGTCAGTTGTATGTTGGGGTGAAAGTTGGCACCGAGATCCCGAGTTCCAGTACTCTAATTTTCTCGCATCTCAAATCACATGATACAATCCTGATCGAACTATTGGCAGTCATTTTTCTCAGGTGTATTGGTTGGTGAGGCATTTGGGCTCTCTCTTCTTGTGCAAAAAAAGTTCACCACACAGTCTGCACATCAATATCTGCTGACTGCTGCCCTAAAACTGCAGATTTCTGTGGTAAATGCATGCAGTATGAACGAGTACTCTGATTTATTCCGAGTACAATTATTTTCAATTATTTTGTGAGAAAAATACCCGAGCGAGTGCTCGAATATTCGGTATAATTGTTTCACCTCTATAGTTGTATATACCAGTACATTGGCTAGACAGAGGGTGGTCAAGAGCCACGTTGTGTTACTGGCATCACCAATGGCTATGTTCGTTCTATGGAAATCCTGTCCAATTCGTATTCTTGCCGTCTTGATGTACCCGGATATGCTTTCGAATACCGACTTTGTTTTGCCTCGGTGGACATGGCTTGTATTCCAAGGTATCCAGAAAAATATTCTGGTTTTCTGAGTTCAACGTTCTTAGACTTCTTTCCATGCTCTCTCTCTCTCTCCCTCTCTCTGCTTGCTTTGCAGGAGACTGTCGGATGTGGATAACGATGGAGCACTGAATTCAATAGAGTTCTGCGTCGCCATGCAGCTGGTCTTTGCAAGGAGACGCGGTATTGATTTGCCCGACGCTCTACCACCGCCACTGGTTGCTTTCCACCGCGATTGTTCAGCAGCTACTTTAGCTCCACACGCCGTGCCGTCTCCCTCTCAGCTGCCACTTTTGAATCGAACACCGGATCCGAGTGATTCGGACAGCGATGATGAAGCTAATATCGTCACAGCTGCGGTAGGCCGAATTAGCTTCACTAATGACTAGTAGAGTATGTGTGCCCTCTGCTTGTCCATGTTCATGATTTGAACTATAGGCGACTTGATGTGGGCAAGAGTACTTGAGCCAGGGCGTACAGCTTGAGCAGGTTACAGTCGAAGTGTCACTTGCTTTACAGTAAGACCGCGCGCCAAAGAACTCTTAGGCAGTAAACTGGCACAAATTTAAGAACAATCCAGACTTTTTCACATGGCGTGGTTGTATTGTATGCTCTGCATGGTCGCGGAATAAGAACGAAACGACCAGCATGCGAGAACGTTAGAACAATGCTAGGCTGCGCCTTGAGCCCCTGCGTTCTTCGGCGCCCGGTCTTACTGTATGTCTGACATTGAAATGTTCTGATTTGGCAGTATTATGTACCTGCGCCAAGAGCCGTGCAGGTGTGCAGTGCCACACTGCCAATCATATAATAAGAATTATTATCGCCACTTCTATGATCCTTGAAGGGTGGTGGCGTTCCTACGGATGCGGAAAACTCGGCCTTCAGCTGAGTCTGACGCGAACCGTGAATTTTTTTGTATCATCTCATCAAAAGTTTCATGGGCACACCCTGCTATTCCGATCTCGTATGGAGAGGTGCAGACATTCTGGTTTATATACTCTTGCTGTGAATCAGTCTTCTGCTGGGCTCTATGAATGGAATCATCCACTTTCTGTGCATTTATCTAAAAATGAAGAGTTTGTGTGTGTG
Source organism: Sycon ciliatum (assembly GCF_964019385.1). NCBI lineage: Eukaryota > Metazoa > Porifera > Calcarea > Leucosolenida > Sycettidae > Sycon > Sycon ciliatum. The sequence goes on along the minus strand of NW_027045065.1, from coordinate 2,382 downwards.
TGTGTGTGGTGTGTGCGCGCATGTATGTATGTGTTTGTGTGTGTGTGTGTGTGTGTGTGCGTGCGTGCGTGTGTTATGCACACATGCACACGCGCGCGCGCGCGCGCGCGCGCACACACACACACACACATACACACACACACACACACACAGAGGCCGCTGAACTGGAGATGCTCACTTCAGCTTGTGGTCAACTCCAGACCCTGCTTCACACATTGTCTTCGCTGTGCCTGTATGTGAACTGAAGTTCCTGTTGGTGTATCTCGGCTTGGTTTGTTACTGCTCTAGACTTCCACTGGCAGTGCGTGGCAAGGCTCAACCCTATCAACAGAAACAGATGGAAAACCGTCTTTGAAGCCTAAGCCAAGTCCTGCCGGCAAAGACCGACCTGTCTTGCCCAAACGACCGACTCAGCCTGACATTGCCTCTCCAAATCGATCGTCTGAACCTGGATCTCCGCACCACCGTTCAGCGGATGCTGACAGCCTGTCCTCGCTCAAGCCTGATCACAAAAAGCCAACGCGTCCTGCGAAGAGCGCCACTCTGGGGCGCGGTCCCGTGCAACCGCTGGACCGCTCCAGCACCGGCTGGTCGCAGGAAGCTGGTGATCTCATCGGGCGACAAGCAGCGCCCGAGCCCGCTCCGCGCGTTCCCAGGCGTGCCGTGAGCGGCCACCATCGCGGCGGCAGTGTTGGTGATCCTCGCTTAATGGCGAGTATCACCAGTGGCGACTTCCCGCCGCATGTACCCACCCGTGAAACGGTGTCCACTGGTAGTGATAATCGACCTTCACATTCCACTGTGGCTGAGCTTGGCAGTTTACTTGAGGGCAGAATGTCCGAAACCAGAGGTCACCCGGCTAAAGCAGAGGACTCTCCCAAGCACTCGTCGCTTGATGTTGCAGTTCACGAGGGTTCGGTTGCTGCAGCTGCTGCAGAACTGGCCCAAGCCCTGCAAGGTAAATGCTTCTGTGATATTTTTGAGCACCACTGTGGTATCCTCAGTGAGCGACAGCAGAAAGGAAAGAAAGTCGGACTCTTGCTTAGGGCTGCGGGACTGCTTGTGCAATAGTGGCATGTTGAGTTAAAAAAAAGTCACATTCTGTGGGTCCACGTGTGTTCTGTTCAATGAGGTTTGAGGATGACCAAGGGCCAAATAGTTGTGAGCTCACTTTCTCTGTGCTGCGCTGATGAGTCCACAAAGGACGAAACAGTCCTGTCCGCAGATTGCCCTCTGTGTTACATATACCATACTACGCCGGGGGCTACTATTTTTTCAATACCAATTTCGAGGAGGCTTCTATTCGAGAGGGGCTTTTATTGTTTCATTCCATACTGGTATTCCAATCGAATCTCTAAAACGTTCATATTCACAGCAACTCGGCCCCGAGTTAGTTTGCACACACTACATCGACCAGGACATGTACCAATAGGAACATGCACGAGATGTTTTTTTTGCAGACTTGACCTTCATACACGGCACTACCTGGTCACCCCATGCTTTGCGAATAGTAGTCCGGGCTTCTGTTCGAGAGGGGCTTGTATTTTTTCAAACAGTCCTTGTAAAGTAAAGTTTGCACGTCCGCGTTACCACCGGCTATACAATTGCGTTGAAAAACACAACCAGCTTAGTACAACCCTTGTAGGGGGCTTTTATTCGAGAGGGGCTTCTAATCAAGTGAGTACGGTAAATTCCTATTGTTGGTGGTGGTGGTGGTGGTGGTGGTTGTTTTACTTCCGTGTCGCCAGAGGTTCTACCTCCGTGGGCTTCATCGGAACATTTATTTATTTTAACTGTGCTTGGAATCTACTGAAGTATGTTTTGCTGTTGCTGTGTATGCTTGTTTCCAGGTCCACCCACGATTCGCGCAGGTACAACGCCGGTGAGTCGTGCTGCTGCATATTGTACTCTATCTCCCTCTTGTTGTATCTTTCCTCAGTGTGTACTCTCTTCGCCGAATACTTTGCCAGGTGGATATCTTGTGAGAATGCACCCTAATCAATGACAAACACTTCGTGGTCAGTATGCCGTGTGCACGGCCTGTAACCTCGTCATTGCTAGCCATCTCCATCTTGGTGCACTACACGTCTGCTTGAAACTTACTCAATCGGTGGACAGTACTGCTTCGTTCTTTGTAGACTCATCAGCGCACTAGGGGCGTGTTCATCTGGGGTGATCTGAGAGCAGAACAAGCACATGGAGCAGTGCGAGCAGTCAGTTCTGAGGCGAATGCGATGGAGCACGCAGAGCAGTTTCTGTGACGTTGACATAGAAATCATGGTGCCTGAGTTCATCATTTTTCCATTTTGCGGGGGGGGGGGGGGATTAGGGGTGTCGACGAGTAGTAGGGCACCCGTGCTACCCGTAATTTGATCGGGTAGT
>NW_027045064.1:0-52314 GCF_964019385.1 Sycon ciliatum | reverse complement strand
ATGCGGTAACATCCCTATTTGGGGTAACCACAGCCGAGGCTACACCACTCCTGCATCCTCCACCCCTGCGCAATTTAACTAATGAGGAATTACTGGCTATATATGTGCGTACTCCAGATGTTCGTGCTGCAATAGATAGTATTGCGCGCAGAATAGCGACCTGGGATTGGGCTATTATGCCTACTATCGATCCTAAGGACCCTCAATACGAGGAGGCTTTGGACTTATCCGAGGAGATAAGCAGATTCTTGGCGGCGCCTAATCAAGATGGTGAAACCTGGCAGGAATTGATGACTAAGGTTGTCACAGATTTGCTTATATACGACGTTGGAGTTATCGAAAATGCATTTAATGCAAAGAAAACGGAGTTGTTAGAGCTGATAGCTTTGCGTGGGGCACATGTCAGACCTGTCACTGACGCATTAGGACGATTGAAAGGATATGTTCAGGATGTTTTTGCTGGGAGCGGACTTGTGGTAGGTAGTGTGCCCACCACGGATAATGATGGGCAAAGAGTTCTGTTTCTTCCAGAAGAAATAGTATATTTTCGTCAATTCGCCAATACTGCGACGCCAGAAGGAATGCCATTAATTGAAACAATAATTAATGAGGTTGTTTCAATTCTACGGGCTAGCGAACACGCGATGTTGGCCTTGGATGCAGATGAAATTCCACCCGGACTACTGATGCTCGCTGGACTAGCCAAACGGTCTGCAGACCAGGCACTAGCTGACCTGCAAATGATGAAGGGTAAAGACCATAAAATACGGGTTCTACAGGCAGAATCTAGGGACACCATGGATGCAAAATGGATCGAATTACGCCACACTCCCAAGGAGCTGTCCATGGCCGAGACCGTGGATCAAATACGACGTACGATTTGGCGTATATTTGGGGTACAGCCCGTGGAAATGGGTGCTGTAGCAGACGTCAATCGGTCTACAGCAACCGTCCAGCTCGAGGTGTCCTCGACGTCGATGATCGGTCCTATTTTAGAGCTGATTCAGGCAAAAATAAATACTAGAATTATCCTCTACTTGCCGGAGATAATCAGCACCTGGTGACATTTGAGTTCGATCGTGAGGCCAGGCTAACTCCAGAACAGCAATTAAAACGCCAACAACGGCTAACAAACGCTGTGCAGAATGGGATAATGACTCGAAATGAGGCGAGGGCAGAACTTGGCTTTGCTCCTGTGGCTGGAGGTGATGCCGTTACAGTAGAAAAAAACATTACGCCATTATTAGCGGCTCTAACACCTCCAGAGGGCAGCCCCGGCCCAGAGGATGGGGAGGAAGACGAAGACGCCGAGGAAGGTGTAGAGGACGTTAGCGCTGACACTCCAGACGAGGGCGAGGAGGCTCCAGGCGAGGTAGAGCTCGCAAAAAAGTACAAAATGATTCGTTCCCTTATTGAAACCTACGGAATCAGAGGTGCCGATAAGGAGATGAGCAGATCTCTCCGTGACGACCTACCTTCTGAATGGCAACCCAGGGGCAAATTCAGCGATGTACGGACAATTAACCTCCTGCCTATTTGGCAGGAGGTGGCTAAGTATGCAGACGATGTTCAACCTTGGTACGAGGACTCGGCGATATCTATAGCCTCCATGGTCGCCTCAGCTTGGCGAGGAGGCCCCCCGAATGATGAGGAGGCAAATTCCTTAATGCGTAGGGTTAATGCTGAACTTGACCGCTTAACGAATCGTTGGGCTAGTGGGACACTAGGTAGATACAGGGCGGTCGCCAAGGTTGGCCGAGACTCTGCTACCAATTTTAGTGGCGTCCCTGTCGTTGATGATTGGCAAGCCCGTGCAGACCTCTATGCAGACCGTGCAATGGGATTTTTGGTGGAATCTGGAGGTTTAATTTCAGATCTTAGAGCCAGGTTAACCCTGATAGTAGCCAGGGGTAGACAGCCCAAGGTAGAGACTCGAGTTGCAAGCAGAGACCCAGGAGAATTGGCAGGTGCGGATTCGGAAGAAATCTCTTCGGCGACGTTGCAATCATTTGCAGCCCATGAGTATCGAATCAAAATGTGGTCAGGCAAACTTCTGGAATTAGCAAACAACGTCCTCAAGGACGGGATGAACGAATCCTCTACAGAGGTAGTAGAGGGACAAGCGCAGCGCACCGAATGGTTTGCTGAATGGTCCACTTCCGGGGGAGAACGCCTATGCTCAACATGTACGGAGCTGGGTGGGCGTGGTTATATTGCAATGTCTCAATTGCCTACGACGCCAGGAGGAGAGACACAGTGTAGGTCACGATGTCGCTGTGTCCTAGTCCTATGGACACGGGATGAGATCGAGTCTGGGTCTGCTTTTTTCACTTCGCCCGGCAATGGTGCTAAATAGATACGATAGATATAACCTAACCGAGAACGGGTTACTTTTTATCGCAGGTTATAGCATTTTGCACAATGTCCCTGCGATAAGAGGACGCCCATTAGAGGGTTAAGCGAGCAAAATGCACATAAAAGCTAAATTGTCAAATGGACCGTACCGTATTTTCGTGATAGCGTGTCTATATGACTACTGGAGCCTCTATGGCATCTACCAAAGAACAATTCTCTGAAAATACAGAGATACCCACGAATACAGTAACCGTTAAACGGAACGAGGACGGAGCATACAATGTCCGTTGCCGTGTCCCGTTCTCTGGCCTAGTCACTAGGGACGCCCAATGGGCATCTCAACGGGCTGTACCTGGAGAGATCGTCGAGACAGAGGCCGTAGGCGAAGCGCAGCACGCTATCGTTAGTGGAATTGCTTCCTCTACTTCTGTAGATTTTTACGGCACTAGAATGTCTCGTGAGGCGCTCGAGATAATGGCTAACCAATTCCGTTCTGGTGGAGTTGTATATTTGCCTTCCCATGGAAGCATGTTTGAAAGCAGCGAATGGGACATGGTTATTGGGCGGTCAATAGATGCTACAGTGGAGAGGGCCGAAGTATTGGAGCCTAAAAACCCTGGAGAATCCCAGTTTATTCTTAGGGTTGACAACCAACTTTATGATTACCTGCCTGTGACAAGCAAGGCAGGGACATTGCTTCGTGAACTCGTTGTCCGTCTAGAAAATGGGGAACCAATAGGACAATCAATTGGTGGGTGGTTCACCGAGATGGAAATCATGACCAACGAGGAGGGTGATGTCACGGATATGATTGTCCTTGGTGTCGAGCTAGACCATTTAGCTGTCACCCGCAGACCTGCTAACACTGACAGCATGGGGATCACGGTATTCCGCTCCGCAATTGCAGAAATCAAAGGCGTTGCCAGAAGCATGCAACGCAGCGTAGAGGGTTTTGACGTTAATCAGTTATCACGTAGCATTTTACAGAATCGGCATGTGGAAGTGTTGGGAAGCGATGATTCTACGGTAACTATAAGGTTTCAGAAATCACAAGTGATTGCGGACGAGGCCGACGGACAGAAAAACGAAAACAGTGAGGACACTGATGAGCGTTCGATGGAGGTTCCGTACCCCATGTCAGTGACATCAGAAGATTTAATGGCGCGACGTGAAGCTATTTTGAATGAGCTTCACGGCCGAAAGTTAGCTAAGGAGGCAGGTAATGCTGTTGACTGACAAGTCACCCGAGGAGCTTAAACAGTTGCTCGCTGACATTGATGAGCAGCTCCGTTCTAAGGGCGGATTGCCAGAAACTAATGAGGAAACTAGTGTTTCTCAAATTGCAGAACCTGTTGTAGAGACAAGATCTGTAGTAACCCCCGCCGAGGTCACCGCCGAGGCAAGAACCCAGGAGTCTGTAATGACCCAAGAAGAAATTGCACAAATTGCAGTTCAGGCGGCTTTGGCTGCCATGGACGCGAGGGACAAGGCGGCGGCTGTTGTCGACCCCCAAGTCCGTGCCCCTACCCCTGCTGCTCAACCAGCGATTGACTCACGAATTGTAGAGTTAGAACAACGTCTTGCTGCTTCTGAGCGTGCACAGCAAATCGCGGAATCTAATGCGCGTCGAGCCTTAGAAACTAGCGTTAGACGGGGAATAAACCCTGGACGTCAAATTATTGACCGTACTGGCCCCGTTATGGAGAATCAATACACAGAATTAGCCAATCGTGCGGTTGAATCTGGTGAAAGCACTGTCCTAGCAAATGTAACTATCCGTCACGCTGCACGACTTGCGGATGAAGATTGTACATCTACTCGGGCACAATTGGAAAACCTCCTTTTAACCGGCATTAAAGCCGCTGAAATGGATGGTATCATCGTTCCACCTGCCATTCGTGGCACGGGCTGGTAAGGAGTTATTATGTCTAACAATACAGGTACAGCCGGCTTTTTAAAGCAAAACAGCCCAGTGCAAAACAGCCCAGTGCAAACCAGAGCTAGCAGCCCGTGGCAGGGGACTGTAGAAGGTACCGGACACAGGGACATGATCAAAAGATCATTAAATGTTGCTGGAGCCGGAGCCATTCTTTTACAACAATTTGTAAATAGAGTTGTCCAATCTCTGACCCTCCGAGAAATGGGTGTACTTATGGTACTCCCTCGGAAACCAGGTAGTGGTGATGCTGCGATTATCAATCGTCGGACACCAGCAGCCGGTGGGACATGGGTGGCGGACACTGATGTCGTAGCCTCTGTAGAGGGCACCTATGCTCAAGTGTCATTTACCTACAGAACCCTGCTAACAAAAGGCATCGTAACTAGAAAACTCCAGGCAACTGGTAAAAGTTACGGCGATACACTAGCCTTAGAGATGATGGAAAAAGTTGGCGATTTTACCCAAGAATTAGAGAATACTTGCATTCTTGGTGACAATGCCGCGGACGCAAACCAATTTGATGGCTTGCTAACTCTAATTAAGGCAACTGCTAGTCAGGTAGTCGTAAATAACGCTGCTGCCCCAGCAGGGGGCCCATTGTCCCTCAGTCCATTGGACCAGGCTATTGACGTTGTTAAAGGATCTGCGAGTCGAGCAGATATGGCTATAGTAGGTAGTTTTGCCGGACTTCGTGGTGTTAATGCTGCATTACAAGCTCAACAACAATTTGAAAATGTCGTTGAGATTGCTGCTGGATTCCGCGTGAGAACCTACGATGGAATTCCATTAATTACATCTAGTGAGATGCCAGACGATTTGGTCTGGGATGGTACGACAATTACCGCGCTGACTGGTGGCATAACAACAGCATTGATCCTTATTAATAAGCGATATGTGTGGCTTGAGGAATTAACTCCTGCAACTGTATTGCCATTGGCAAAAACCAGTTCTCAATTCGATGAATTCGATATTTTCTGGGACGGCTCTTTGGTTCTGGCAAATACGTTAGGCGCATCCATTCTTGGCGGTATCCAGCCTTAGGGTGTGACACCATGAGTGACGGGCGGGCCTATAGTGTCCGCCCTTCTTGTTTATACCCATTTGTCCAATATCGTGATACCCTACCTTTGAAAGGAGGCATAATGGCCCAAATTCCGACAGATGCACCAGAGCGCGAGACGTATGCCTACGTGCTCCGGAATACACGATATACCCACAGACACCCCATACGAGTAGCGTCATATGGCGAAGTTAAGGATTCAAGGTGGATAACTATCAATGACCGTGGAAGCCATATGGTTTTTTTGGCAACCAAGCCTGCACGAGACCGCGCTTGTAAGCTGGGATGGATTGATGTCACTCAAGAATGGGAGGCGCATTTGTCGGCAAATGACCTACCCCAGGTTGCAGAGGTTATTGAGGTTGCAGAAGAAGAGATCGTGATCGTCGAGGAAGAGAAGATCAAGCCTAGGCAAAGACGCTCTCCTAAGCGAGTATCGCGTTCTAAAGGTAAATAACGATGGCATTTACCACTCTAGATAAAGTGAAGCGAATGCTTAAAATCCCTGCTGTAGACACTACGCAGGACGACTACATTAATGAGCTGATTGCCTATTCGGACGCTACGATCTTAAATGCAATTTGTTTAGATAGTGATGCTATAATCTCATATACCGAGAAGTACGACATCAAGTTCTGTCCACAAAATCAAATCCCATTATTGCGGATGCCTACTGTGTCGATAACATCAGTTACGGACAATGGAACTGTAAGGCCTGCAACGGATTATTACCATAAGGACTACGGTTATTTAAGATTAGTCCGAGACGGTGATGCATTCACTCCTGGCAGACAGACTGTTGAGGTTGTTTATACGGCTGGATTTGACCCTGCAAGCATTGATTATCTAGATTTATGCTATGCATCTACATTGATCGCTGCATCCAATTTTAATATTGGGGAAATCATTTCTGGCACGCAGGGGAAAAAGATAGGTCAATACGGTAAAACACTGGCTTCTCTGGCAGAAATGGATGGTGGTTCAGGAGGCTCCGGGGCAAGTGGATTGCCTCAAAGAGCCGAAAGAATCTTGGCTAAATATCGTCGTGGATTTGTTAATCCGTTATCATGAGGTATACGATGGCATACATTTTAAGGAAGAAGTGCGGTAGGGGCTGGAAGCAGCGTTACTCTGTGCATAATGGTTGGGTGATTCCTGATTTGCAGGGCGATTACCAAGTTGTGAATACTGAAGACCCACAAGCAGTCAGGTACCTGGTCAAAGTGCATCGATTTGAATTGTGCGAAGATTCAGAAGTTAATGTTCTGCAAACACTCCTTGAATGCAATTTAAAAGAGCTTTATGTCAGAGTTGGTCAAGGCCACGCAGACCCTGTTTTGGTAGAGGTATACCAAGCAGAGTGTGACGGCAAAAACAGGACTGGCGCGAAGAAAGTATTGAAAGAAAGGGCACAATTGTTACACATTGACTTGGAAGGGTAAAATGAGCGGCAAATTAAATCAGATAATCACGATAGGCATTAGCCCAACAGCGGCTGAGCTAAATCAGAGTTCAAATTACCAGAATATGGCGAAATCCGATTTTCAGGTGTTTGAAAGTAACGAAGTCAAGGAAAACCTTAAGATTTCTTGGGCTCGCGCCAAGATCTTCCGTGACGACGGCATTTGCTCCATTGGCCGCAACGGAACTGCCATAATAATGGGCAAAAATGACCGCGCGACAGCCGCTAGGATAGCTACTCTGGCACGTACCCCGAAAATTATTGTAATCGTGCCAGACAACCCAAATGGCGACATTCTGAAGAAAGCTAGAGAAAAGCATGTTGATGCGATATCCGCTCCTAAATTGTCTCGAGAATTGCATGTGGTCAAAGGCGGAGAATGTTTCCGGCTACGTGTCCCTATGACTGGGCCAATCGTCGAAACCTGGCGTGCATCCAAGGAAAAGCCAGTCAAGCCACCCAAATTGAAACGTGCCGTCAGGGCCAAGCCAGTGCCCAAAGAAAAGGAAAAGCCTACAGCAAAACCCACTGATGCCGCGTCGCCGGAAAAGAAATGACTCAGCAACCGAAGAAGAATCCTTCGCCCAAAAAGAAGTTGAAACCCAAGTTCCAGGCCCCAGCCTCTGAAAGGTAAGATGCAATGTCCCTAATATCAATGTGCTTTGTGACATTTTCTGTGCAATCTAGGACCAGCAAACTGGTCCCCGAAGGGACTGCACTAGCACTCTATGTGATTTCGCAGTCCCTAGAGGCAGCCACTTTGGTCCAGGTGCGTGTACGCAACGGCACGGACAATACAGGGACAGTGACTATAAATGGGACTGTGGCAGGTGTACCAGACAGCGAGGTGCTGACATTCACCTCGGCTGGTTACCAGGTTACAACAAAACAATTTGAGTCAGTCTCGACCGTAACGACAACTGGTCTGACTGATGAGGCTGCGGTGCCAGATTTGGAGATCAAAATGGTAGGGACAGACGGGTCTCCGCATTTTCAGAATGTATCCGTGATTACGGACGCGCTATGTCATTTTGATCATATGTCCCCAGGGACAGATCAGTGGAAACGCCTAGTGGGTGGGACAGTAGAGGGTGCATCCGCATGGTTGGCGTTTGACCCTAACATTTTTGCTTGGACACCCAAAGAGGGACATGTCGTCACTACAGATTTGGGTGAAGAGTGGCTCGTGGTGGGGACACACGAGTGGAGAGAGGAGTTTAGAGTCCATCACTGGGAGGTCGCCTTGAAAAGGCGGGAACAAACACTTTAGTTTGATTCTGCTTCGATTTGCTCCTGGACCAACCTTTTAAACAGAGTGCTCATGGGCACTACCTCGCGGTCCACACATTCATCATCGCAGGACAGGATGAGGGCGTGCCCGTCTACAACTGCGATCACCTGGTCGGTTTCGTCTTCAAAAGCTAGGGAATATCCGAATATTGCTTTAATTGATTTGGTTTGTTCGTACAATCCATGTCCCACATCAGATCGGAATGTGTATAGATTCCCCTCGTATTCTGCCTCGAATATATTGACTAGGGCATCCCCTAGAGTGGTTAATGCGTCGATTGTTTGGTTTTTTCGGTAGTTGAATACTGCAGTTCTGATATTGTCCATTTTGATTTCTCCTTGCTAGTCGAGGGTCGTTCGTTCCCCCGATGTATATATATTAGCATGTTTGACTCAGGCGTCAAACTTTTAGATGAAAATAAAATATATAAATCTTATAGGACGGGTCATCCGCCCATTTTCGTGCTAAAAATAAATAGGCCCGACGAGGCCAGAGGAAGGAAAACATTTATGGAATTTAACGATATAAAAGTTATAATCTTGTTTACCGATGATATGCCTAAAGATATTGCTAGTCTGTGCCTAGCAAGGATTGCACCGATAGTAAACACAGACTCGAAAATAGAGCTCAAAGCCTTTAAATGGGATAACAACCCTGGCTTAGATGAGTTTTTTGACGGTATAACCTTGGATTATGTCGAAAATGTCCCAGCTGGGACACCAGTCCAACAAATATTGGATAACGAGATAGATGGCGAAGAAACTTTAGTAATCGCTGTAGAGGGTGGGGCTATTGTGGGCGACGGGTGCCTCACAGAGCTAATTGCGGCAGCCGATAAGGCTAAATCGCTCATACCTAAGAAACAAACTGGAATAGCATCCAGCCCCTGTTACGTTCCTTGTACTGATGTGCCTTACGGGCCTCAAGCAGCAAAAGTTAAGGGAAACCCTAACAATATTGACGATTACGCAGCTGAACATATCCAAGCAGCACAGCACGCGAAAATCCAAAGCACCTCTACTTGCCACGGCCCTATTGTAGCATATTGGGGAAATAACCATGTCACCGACATAATGACACGGTCCGCCAAGGAGTGGACGCGGTCATTTAGTGGGTGGAATCAAATTAAAGTAGTTCCAAAGGCTATAGCAGTAACTGTAGGCCAATCCCCCCTGGATTATTCCCTGGCTCCGTCAATAGATCCTAATCAATCGCAAGCGTGGCTCCGAAGGCTTGCTCCCCCCAAGGGGGTACAACTCACTGTAGGCTACAGGGTTTGTTTTGCGGTAGACGAGGATGAAAGGCTATTTAGGGATTCCCTGCAGCGTACTAAATTGTTGAATCCTGATGGTCTGTATGTCGTGGTGTCTTCTAGGTCTACCGTAGATGTACCAGATATTGACTTGATTATCGCTCAAGAATGCCCAGGAATGCTCTACGAAGTAGAAGAATGTACCAATGGTTTTGAGGCGGAGATGCACCGTGCTGCAATGTGGCAATTTGCCTGGAATAATGCGGTGCCTATTGAGAATCAGTGGCGATTACTATTGCAGCACTACGAGTGCCTCGAGTCAGGAGTCACTAGGGAGCAGATAGATAGGCTCGCTAGTCACCCCAACCGTGAAGTCGTGCAGTATGATTTCCGAACTTTGTATAAATGGGAATCTGATACATTACACCGAGATAATGCCGGGTGGGGCAACGCTCGTGGGTCTCGATTATTCAAAGTCCAGGCTCAAAGGACCCTAGAGGAATTGAGCTATGCGATCGAGGGCGAACATCAAGATCCAGACGCAGTGCGTATAGCCAATATGCGTATTGAATCCTATGGTTACAGCAGCCTGCCTATACGGCATGCACGCCGAAAACTCATGGAAAAGCCTTTGGGGTGTCACGGTGGGTACCTGGACAGTCAGGGACACAAGGGTGTCGAGGCACAGTCAAGTATACGATTAGCAAGGTGTGGGCTTTCTTTTCTATGCCACGAGGGTGAACATGTCCTTGATTTGGTGAGACATTTGGACCGATGTCACGGGCTCGTAGATGCAGTCAGGGTGGTATGGACAGGTAACGACCCAATGACCCAACATAAGAGGCTTGCTTTCGATGCATTCGACGGAGTTGAGGTTATCCACCACCCCCTAGATTTTGATTTTGCCTCTGCAAGAAATGCAGGACTGATTGCTCTGCAAGATCTTGGATTAGATTGGGCATTGGTAATAGACCCAGATGAGTGGATGAATAACGCTCTCGATTGTGAAGCTGCTATCCGTAAAATGCTAGAAGACCGTACGGTAATGGGTTGGCTGTTTCGTTTTGCAAATCACCGTGAGTCTGGTGAGGCGTCGCCGACAGAGACAATTAGATTGGCACGTTTGTCCGACACTATGCGCTACGACAGCCGTGTCCATGAGACATTTAGTGATAGTGTGACCGCTCTGAAAGAGCGCGGAATGAAGGACTTTGTGAAATATGCTCCTTTCCAAGTACAGAATAGAGGTCTAACGAAAAATGCTGGAGATTTAGGGGATAAATTACGGAAATATGCCGAGTTACTAACTATGGAATTGAATGACAATCCAAACAACTCTGGAGCATGGGTATCGTTGGCCTCAATGTGGCGTGAGGACGGAGATATGGAGAAAATGCGCTACTGCCTGGAAAAGGGTGCTGCGTGTGCAGGGGACCAGTATTTGGCTTATCATGAGCTGGGATTGTACCACTTGGCATTGGGGTTATCTCTGATGGGGGAGACCGTACGTCTCACCAACGGTGGTCAGAGTGTACATATCGCAGCCAAACGGTTAGTCGAAAATTTGAGCCGCGACATTAATCCCGCAAGAGTATTTTCCAAAACTTGGGAGGGAGAGCCTATAATGACAGGACTGGAACTTCCTGGCGGCGCCGAAGGCGCTGAATCAAATCCTGCATCCAATGCGGAATCGGAGTAGATTAATACCATGATGAAGGTCAATGCCGGTTCATTCCGGCTTACAATCCTTGGAATGAAGAATACTGCTGTGACGATGTCTAAGGCAGGTGAGGCAGCTGCGGGTGCCGCTGGGGACATTTTCCATAAGGCAGTTATAAAGAATGTTTCCTTGAGGGACCATACCCAAGCACGACTGACAAGAAAAGGAAGTCCGTATGCTCGAAGGCATGGTTCTATCCAGGTACATCAGTCAGGGGGTAGAGGAATGCTCCGTGACCCCTCTGCTAGGGTGCACACTAGGTCAGGATCTTTGAAGAGATCTATTAAAGGAAATCTCAAAATATCTGCGAATGGAGCTAGCTATCGCGTCGAGGCGGACACTGGGATTGCTCCACACGCTAGGTATGTGATCATGGGCACCAAGGTTATGTTGCCTAGGGATGTAATTTGGGAGACAGCCAACGGCCCCAAAACTAAGAAACTAATGCTTAAAGCAAGCTTAAAAGAGCTTGGCGAAGGCCTTAAATCTCAACCTTTAGTACGTATCGGAGGCACCTGATGTCATCAGAATTAACCCCGGTATTCCAGGCAATTCGTGCTCATCTTCTGGCTACGTCAGCAGTCACAGCCTTGGTGGACGATCGTATACGGGGGCACCATGTTCTTGATTTCACCAACGAAACTGTAGTTTTCCCTTTGATTATATTTGAGGAAACGTCTGGGTTCGTCCCGTATGACAGTGCTATACAGAATGTTGTATTTCATGCCTATACTTTTGCAAAAGAAAGCTCGGGACAATCTAGATTATTGTATGACACAGTGAAGAATGCTCTTCACAATGAATGCATAGGGTTGGATTCTCCCTTTGTTAAGGGAAGAATGGTGGAAATAGAGCGCCCTACGTCTGGTTGGAATGATCAGGCATTATCTTGGTTCCATCGTGGCCGATGGCAATACTTGGGGACATGATTATGCCGGATAGAACTAAAGAATTAGACCGAAAGGCTATGAAGGAACTGGATCGCAAAATTGATGCTATCGACAAGGAGATGTCGGCAATGTCTAGGGTTCTAGCTACCCTTGCCTCAATCAACGACAACGCCGAGGATAGCGATATGGGGGATCCCTATAAGGATGCTCTATGGTGTTGCGGTAAATGCAATTCTCGACTGGGTATTTACGACTCAACGAATGACGAACTGCGTGTACGCCATCGGGATTTTTACGTCTGGATTGTGGTCGGTACTGGTGGGCTCGTTAAAGTTTTGTGTAGATCGTGTGGTGAGGTCAACAAATTGGAATATGTTGCGTCTGACCAGGCAGAATGATAAGATCTTCTCTAAGGCCAGATCAGGCACGACCTCCATTTTGAATATTTTTATGCAACTATTGCTTGATAATAATAGTCGCAGGAGGCGAAATGCCACTTAACTTGCCTACAGTAACCCAAGACGATATTTCTTTTGGGCCAGGTGTTGTATTTATGGGCGTCGCAGGTGCCACCCCCACTACTGATATGGGTGGAATTGCAGAGGATGGGATCACCATTGCACTGGAAAAGGAATCTAGGGATATCACACAGGGTAACCCCAAGGTTGCTCAATTTAGATTTGATCAAGCTCATGGAGTTATGGTTAAGTTTAAAAGCATTGAATGGGATTTTGACAATATGCTTCGGGCCTTGGGCTCCGGTGCAACTGCTGCTGTGGTTGGTCCCCCAGATTTCGATAATTATGGATGGGGCGGTGACCCATGCCCCACTGAATATGCGCTTAGAATCCAGCATGACATGTGCATCAGTGGTAACACGATGTTTGTCAATGTCTGGCGTGTTGTCTCTGAAACAGGGTTTGAAATTACGCTTGGTCAAGATGAGCACACATTTGAATTTAGTTTCCGTGCTCTATATGCTACTCAAGACTGGGCATCTGCGGCATTATCCACTAACGAATCATTGATTCAGTTTAGCCGTCAAACTGCTCCTTAGTAGACATTTCTAGCTAAATATTTGGGTGTTGGTCTTTACGGATCTGCGCCCAATGTTATTCTAGGTGTAGATGCCCGACGAGGCACACTAGGAGTGAATATGTCCCAACCAGAAGTAGAGCTGTCCCAGGCTATGGATGACGTTGATATCAAAATGGAAGAAGCGGCGGTAGCAATTGACAAAATCAAAGATATCTTTGAGGTATTGGTCCCGAGTGAGGATTTTTCTATTACCCACGTGTCCGGCAAAGTATATAAGCTTAGAAGTGTGGTTTCCGCTAGACGCCAAATGAAATTGACTAAAATGCTACTAACACTGGGTGAGCGGGCGCTGCCAGGCGGTGATTATCGGTCTCGGATTATGGAAATAATGCGCCAGGGCATAAATGCAACGGATTTAATGGCTTTGCTTGGTGATATATTTAGGGATGAAGAAATTTTAGACGAAGTTTGTGAGATTTTCAAAACTGCTCATCCGAATGTTATGTCCAAGGTTTTAGAGGACCACGATTCTGAAGATAAGGATCCTGCAGAACATTTCCCAATTGAGGAGTTGCTATCTGCATTAATCCCCCTGTTCCTAGGGCTCGTTATGAAGATGATTCCAAAAATGAAGGAAAATCTGGCTTAACAGAGCGTTTTCGCAAGAAAGACGAAGTAGAAATGATCAAGTCTGCCTTTGGGGTCCTCCTTTGCGCTGGGATGTCCCTCGAGGACATCCTGGACATGACATGGCCTCAAATACAATTTTGTGTGGAGTCAGTGGTCACACACCGACTAGACCAGATGGATTTGATTTTGACGCCTATGATGGGGGCTATTGGCGCAGACTATAAACCTGCCAAAATGTCCGGTGACAAGGATAAAAAGACTGCTGCCAACAGAAAAAGCAGGGGGCAACTTACACAAAGTGAGAAAGTTGCTAGAGACCAAAATATGCTCAACAAGCTGAGGGCCATGGGTTTTGATCCTTAATTTTACGGGACGAATGCTAAGAATCTTGCTAAACTGACTGTGTACAGGGGAGCCTAGACATGGCCGAGTCTGCAACGATTGGTCGATTAATTGTCGATCTATTTCTTCAAAATAAACAATTTAAGAAGGGATTGACGGAATCAGAAACTGCTGTTCAGCAAACAGGTCAGTCCATGACTCGATTTGCGGACTCCGTCAATACTGCGGTCGTATCAGCGTTTAAAGCTGCGGCTGCTGCTATGTCCGCCCTGGGTGCAGCAAGTGCTGTTGTAGGTGCCAATTTCCAGCAGCAAATAGCCGTCGTGGGTGCTGTAGCCGGCGCCTCCAAGGAGGAGCTCGAGGCGCTGAGTGACACCGCCAGGAAAATGGGCGCGACAACTGCATTCTCTGCAACGGAAGCAGCAGAGGGGCTGGAGAATCTTGCAAGAGCTGGGTTGGGAGTGGAAAAATCTCAGAAAGCCTTGGCCCCAGCCTTGGCGTTGGCTGGAGCCAACGCAGTCTCGCTATCGCTTAGTACTGAAGTTTTAGCGTCGACAATGAATCAGTTTGGGATACAGGCGGAAGGCGCCGGCCGGATTGCTGACGTATTTACCTCTGCCGCACAGAATTCGCTATTTTCTGTAGAAGGCTTGAAAGAAGCTATGAAATTCGGCGGAACTGCAGGTAAAGCGTTTGGTCTGACCCTCGAGGAGACGGCCGCTGCATTAGCACAATTTAGGAATCTAGGCCTAGATGCGTCAATGGCGGGCACTAATTTTCGCGAAGCTATGACTCGGATGGCGAAGGTTACGCCTCAAGCAAAAGATGCTTTGGAAGCTGTAGGTTTAACTGTTGGTGACATCAATCCTGCGCTCAATAGTCTCGAAGAGATATTCACAAAAGTTGGCGAGGCTGGCCTGACTAGTGGCCAGGCTATGCAGATTTTCGGCCAGCGTGCTGGTGCAAATGTATTGTTGATATCTAAGCAATTTGCAGAAGGGACGCAAAACTTTACGGATTTGACGAATACACTCGAGTCCTCTGCAGGCACAGCAACCAAAACATATGAATCGATGATGAATACCGTTGCAAGTCAATTTGCGATTGCTAAATCAGGTTTAGAAGAACTTCTACTTTCTGTTTTTGATTTGTTTGCGGGACCATTACAGGAATTATTAGGGTCAATAGCCCAATTATTTAATGACGTTGCCAAGAACATCCAGATATCTGGCGGATTAATTAAGGCTCAATTTGAAGCAAAAATCAAGGAGTTGATAGCATTCATTGAGGGTAATGGCCAAATGTTGGCCCAAATGTTTTTAGATGCCATGAATGCGGTTTTCCTTTTAATTGATGCATTGCAGCCACTCATCCCCTTGCTGGATAAGATAGTAATACTGCTAGGGACTGTATTTTTAGCTATAAAGGTTGCACAATTTGCATCAGCAGTAAGCACTGCTGTAACGGCTGTGCAGGCGTTAGGAGCGGCATTTACAGCGACGGCTGCAGCCCTTTCGATATCCACTGCAGGCCTATTTGCCATGGTTGTTGCAATTGGGGCAGTGGTCACCGCGCTCGGAGTAATGATTGGTAAGTTTGTTCTTGCTAATACGGAGGCCGCTAAACTTGCTGATGCCCAAAAGAAATTTGCTGCTGAGAAGGCCATCACAGATCAAGCAGAGATAGATGCTGCTAATGAAGTTTTAAAGGTAAATAAAGAACAAATCAGGGCTCTTCGTGAACTGATTGCAGAGAATGGAGATCTAGACAAGCAGTATGAAGACCAGCTCAAATCTCTAGAAGAACTAGACGCAACCACTTTTATTTATAAAAAACAACGTGGTGAACTGATAAAGGTCAATGGGCTGTGGTTAGATATCAATACTGCGCTGCGAGTAAATGGAGAGGTGGCGCTCGAGGAGGCGGGTAGAGAGGCAAAACACGCCGCGCGCCGCGCTTCCAGATTTAAAAAATGAAATAGAGCTCTTGCAGACAAAATTTGACAAAGTGCAAACACTTGAAAATCAAGGCTCGGCATTTGGTCGAGCAGTAGAGGCACGTGCAATAGCGGCGTCAGTAGGCGCAAAAAATTCTGCAGAAATCCAACAACAACTGATTGAACTCACACGCCAACACGAGTTGGCAGTAAGTCAGCATCCGAGCTTGACAATGTAGTTTCTCGGCGCCGTGCAAAAAATACAAATGACCAAAAACAGGCTGCAGACGATGCTATTGCTGCAGAGCTTGCCCGTGCGGAGTTGGCTGCAAAAGCGTTTAAAACGGAAGATAATTCTGCCAAGCAGGCATTAGATGCTAGGATTAAACTGTATGATGAAGTAACGAAATCAGCTGAAGCGAGTGCTTCGAAAACAAGAGATCTTGAAGATGAGATTGCCCAATTAACATTATCTGATGTGGAGCTAATTAAAAGGTCTGCAAAACAAGCGGTTAAGGCGGTTGAAGCAGAGTTTGAAGCCAGAAATAATCTTCTTACAAATCTGCTTGCAGATGAGGACGATTTAGCCAAAATAGAGCAACTAACAGCCCAATTAAATGGTCTGCAGCAAGAGGCTGCAAACCGCAGAGTCCAAATCCAAACCATAGCTTCTTTGAAGATTTTCGGGATTGCACAAGATGAAGCTAATGCCATTGCTCAGGCCGAGCAGGACAAAATAGACTCCACTGCAGACGCAGAGAGAGAGCGCACCGGCATGCTCTTAAGATCTGCGGGGCTAACAGGAAAGATCTTTAAGGGTGTCTCCAAGCTAATTGGCAAGGAGGTTAGTCAAGGTGCTGCTGTGGCAGCAAAAGCCATGAACGATTTTTTCGTGGCTGCGCAAAGGGCTGCAGACCAAACAGTTCAGCTGATAAAGAACGTATTTGGGACTATATCGAATGTTTTTGACACCCTGACAGGCGGCTTCCTTGGCGAGGCTACTAATATACAGGGGCTACTGACTGGCCTGCAACCTTCTGAGGGCGCTGCCGGAGAGACTATATCGGCGGAAGAGAATGCAAGGGCTTTCATTAACGAAATGGTGGATAACGCCATAGTTTTCGTTGAGGCCATAGCCGATGGCCTGCCGGTATTGATACAACAATTGGCGGCTAGACTTCCCGATTTGATCCAAACGGTTGTGGATGCAATCCCAGTCATTATGCAGGCCATAATTGATAACTTGCCTATGCTTATATCTGCAATTGCCGATAGTATAGTCGATATAACCCAAGCACTTGCTGATGCTATCCCAGGGTTAGTCCAGTTATTTGTTGACCAATTACCTGTTTTGGTAGATGCAATAATCGAATCAATACAGGTAATAATTCCGGTTCTAATAGATGCGATAGAGCCTGTCACTCTAGCAATTCTGGATGCTATCCCTGACATAATTAATGCTGTACTTGAAATGCTCCCACAAATTGTGGAGCAGATATTACAGGCATTGCCTGCAATTATTGCCAAATTATTTGATGCTGTTGGCGAGATTATCGAGAAAGTTTTTGAGATTATTCCGGATTTAATCCAAGGGATATTAGAGAATATCGGGCCTATATTGGTAACAATTATCGAGAAAATAATTGAATTAATCCCAATAATCATCACTGCAGTTATAGAGATGATAGCCCCGTTGATTACAGCTATTGTTGAGTCAATACCAATAATAATCAAAGCTTTGGTTGATGCTATTCCAACCATCATTCAGGGATTAATTGATGGTATAGAAGATATAATCACCGCTTTAGTTGATGCTATCCCTGAAATCATTGATGCGTTGATAAAGTCAATCCCATTGATTATCGGTGCATTAATTGCTGCGATCCCTAAGATTATTGGTGCATTAATTCAGGCAATCCCTCAAGTTGTTGCCTCGATTATTAAAATGCTGCCGGTTATCGTTGCTGGACTGATCAAAGCTTTATTTGATGCAATCGGTGATTTCGTCAAATTCATCGGAGAAGCTCTAGGGAAAGCCCTCAAGGGTGTCACTAATATATTTAAGCGTAAAGACAAGGGCGAAAGGAAAGAAAGACGTCGTGCAAAACGTGGAGCATTTTCTGGCATGCAATTTGTTCCTGCCACGATGAGAATGGATGTTCACAAGGGTGAAGCCATAATACCAGCAGACAGGAATCCATTTTTGGTAAAAGATGGTAACCGGGGGCCCGCTCCTGCTGGAGCAATGTCTCCAAGTATGGGTGGTGGAAAGTCGGTTACTAAGGTGTCCCTCAATTTTGGTGGTCGAGAATTTGACTCGGCGATGGTGGAGGTCGAGGGTGAGGGCAATATGCCTAAGATTTCGGCAGAGCGTGCGAGAATAGCTAATGTTAAAACTGGATTTCAAAGTGACTAGGGTGAACAATGACCGTACGTAGAATGGCTGGTGCTGAGGGGGGCTACAGAGGCGGAGACGCCGAGGTAGATGTTGGCGATCCTTTGGGTGCCTACGTCGTGTCACAGGCTAATCCTCGGCTCACTACAGGAACAATAGTCACTGGTGCGGACTGGCATTATCGTGGGAGTGGTACTGCTACCCTAAGCCAATTTGAGTTACGTGAAGGTAATGCAACGCTCAAACGCTTGGAATTCGCGGTAGCTAAATCTACACTTGCAGAGGTTTTCCGTGTGGAATGGCGGAGTTTCTCCGGTGAAATTGGGGGTTCTGTCAGAGTTAACTCGGCTACTGGGGTGTACGAGATTTTCTTCGGCGCCGTTCTGCAAGCGTCTAGCGCAGTAACCCAGCCTGTAGGCTCAACATACGCATTTTTGCACATTGAAATCATGCTCGGTGGTGGGGGGCATGTCCATGTCTATAGGGACGGCGAATTCACCACACCCATTGTCACTGCCCCTGGAGACCCAAGGGCCGGTGCTAGCGACCAAATAGATAGGTTTAGGTTCATTTTTGACGGCAGTGTAGACATTGATGACATCATGATCACGGACAGTGATGACGCTACCCCATTTCAAGCTGGCATGGTCGTGAAGGCAGGCCGGCCTACAGCAGACGGTAGTTTTACAGCAGCAACGGGAACATTTGCAGATGTGGACGACCCAGCAGGAGCCCCAGACACAGGGACATTTAATTTGATTGACGAAAATGACCTTGGAGGCGGGGCGGCCAGCCAAACATACACTTTTCCAAGTGTGGATGCTGACGCTGTGTCTATTGGGAGCGTTCAAATTGTTGCTCATGGCGCCAAAGATGGGTTAGACCCGATTGAATTGGTTGGGTATGAAAATCCTGTATTAGGCAATAGTACGGGGATCGAGCAGAACCTTGACTTTGCGCCAGATTTTAGGACGGCGATTACATTGATGAGTGTATCTCCTCAATCTGCAACTTGGACTCCCATTTTAGTAAATAACACAGAGTTTGGTTGGACGGCCGACGATGCAATTACGGGTGTACCCTAAGGAGTAGCCGATGACTTTTCACGTAGCCGGGGCAGAAAGCGGAGAATTCGTGGGAGATCTAGCCACTTCTGTGGGTTCGGTGCCTACAGTATCCACGGACAACCCTGCCCCATATGCTGGGACATCTACAGATCTTGGACTGTGGCACTACCGATGTCAGGCTGGTGCTGCTACCAGTGGCATTTTGGTCCCGCTAAACACCTCTTCCGCGGAGGTGACTGTGGTAGCACGAGTCTATCGTATACGTCCGGACGCATCCTTCACCATCACGTGGCGCAATTCGGGGACAGTGGGTGGTTCTGCAGAGATCAATATATTGTCGCAGGAAATTGAGTTATTTGACCATACACCCACTCGGTTAGCGGCTCCTCCTAATGCTGCCAATGTCGATATTGATATATATAATACGATTACCGTGTCCATTGAGATAGCAGCCGGTGGCAGTATTGACGTGTATGTTAATGGATTAGCTACTGCCAATGTGTTTTTTTCTGGCGTAACTAATGCAAATATTGCGACTATTGACGAGATTTTGATCGAAGGTAATCACGAGACGGACATTGACGATATCTTGGTTATTGACGACACTTCTTTGTCTCTCACGGAGCCAGGGACAGTGGTCCCACTACGTATGGACGCCGACGGGTCCACCTACGACACTTGGTGGGCTGGTGACGGGTCACCGGATCAATACACCATGGTGGGTGAGGCGCCCCCAAGTGATGGAGGCTATGTCAGAGGGACATTTACCGAGGGGATCCAAACCTTTGAGTCGTCACAATCTCTCCCTCTGGCGACGTACTGTGTATGGCAATGCGCGGATTAGTCCGTGGAGACGGTGCTTGGAATGTCAACCCTGCTCTGCAATTTAAGCAGATTCAAGGGCTACAGAGGATAATGGAGCAACACAGCAGGTAAATACGAGTTATACTTGGTACGAGGAGCGTGAGACTACTGACGCTACCGGGGGCAGGATTAACGGATGTTACGGTGCTATCACAAGAATACGGATTTACTGCTAAAGAGGTGCCATAATGGCTATTGTTAAATTAGCCGGTGCAGAAGGACAGGAGCTAGGGGCGGACGGAGAGACAAGTTCTTCCATGTCCGTATCAAGCGCTAATCCTAGGCAATTAGGTGGTAAGGGAGGGACACACCATTATCGTAGTACAGGAAGTGGGGGCCGTGTAGATATAGCAGTGCCGTCCACAAGTAGGATTAGGGTGACATTTTCGATTTCTATCCCTTCTGACACGATTATTAATTGCAGATTAGAATTCCGGAATGGTTCAAATGTTCTTGGAGAATTTGGATTATTGCAGCGGTATTGGGTTTACGAAGCTGACAATACAACTGTTATGGTTGATACTGGAGTATTTCAAAGATCTAATACCTATCAGACTTTTCATGTCGAGTTATTTTTCAATCAAACAACTGGGTCAATTAACCTATACTCTGAAGCAGATCTTGTGACACCAATAGGTACGGCAACCAATGTGGATACCAGTTTCAATTCTGGTTCTGCCACTACAATAGACAGTGTCAGGATTGCGTTTGCTGGGTCTAATGTCGACGTAGACGACGTCGTAGTGATTGACTGGAATGATTCCACTACTTTTAAAGAGGGTGCGTTAATAGCTACAAAATCTCCAACTGGGATGGATTTTACACTGCCTGGACTGCAAGTGCAGGACCTGGATTGTGGCAGGACGTGGATGAGCTGCCTGTATCTGAAGTTGATTACAATCAAGGAACAGTAAATAATAATGCTGTAACGTATACTTTCCCCGGCCGTCGCTACAGGAATCCAGACTATATATGCTGCACAGCCGGTAGCCAAACTTGTAAATAATACTGCAGGAGCTCCACAACAGATGAAATTTAGACAAAGAAGAGCGGCTACAGATGTGGATAGTGCCACATTTGCATTGCCTACGGCTCCGTCTAATGCAGAGTATAGGTCTGCAATATTTACAACTGATGCACTTGGGGGCGGGATGGACACCAGTTAATTTGATGCAACTGAATTCGGTACCGTAGTGGTAACCTAGGAGATAATATGGCATATCGATGGGTCGGCGGGGCCGAAGGACAAGAATTGGAAGCTGACGGAGAAATTAACGCCTCCAATTCTTCCGATTGGACTGTCGTTACTACGAATCCAAGGCAGTTTAATAGTGTTGGTGGAGCAGCGCACTGGAAAGCAAGTAATACTGGTAGCAAGGCAGATATGCTAATTCCTATTGGATTGCCTTACACAAGTAGGATCCGTATGGAATTGTCGATGAGAATTGACCCTATCGACTTGATTCCTGAGCTGGAAGTTGAGTTTAGAAGGCAAGGAGTGGCCCAATGTACGTTTAGACTGATACCGCTAACACGGCAATGGCAGGCTGTACATGTCAATGGGAGTGAGGTAGCTGCAGAATTGATGCCTACCGGCAAGTGGGTGACCATCCATATGGAGGTTTTTGCGGACATTCTGCGGGACTATGAAATTTTATCGGGATAGTGACCTCACGAATGCACTGATTGATTTGTCTGGACTCGACACTCAATCTTCGGCAATTGATGCTCTAATCGATGAAATTCGAGTCAGAGGCAACGAGCGGTCGGAGATTGATGACATTGTAATTATTGATTGGACCGATGCAACTGCGTTCGCAGATGGTTCAATGATCGCAGAACGAAGGCCGACAGGTGACGGTGCTCATACTGCGTGGACGGCTAACCCAGGTCCGTCGTTATTCCAGGATGTAGATGAAATTCCGGTGAGTACAGTGGATTACAATAGCACTACCGCTGCAGGGAATGCAGTCACTTATACCTTTACGGCTGTGCCTGCAGGAGTTAATGCAGTGCAATTTGTGGCTCCTAAAGCGTATGTGGGCCATGACGGTCCAAGTGTTGCGGGTATCGCATTTAGGCGTCGCCAGGGGGCTACTGACCTAGATGATAGTACCCAGGGGACGGCCTACGACGATTATTGGATCATGGGTCCTGTGCACACTACTGATGCTCTGCTTGCGGCCTGGACGCCAACAAATCTAAATTCGTCGCAATTCGGCCTAGAATCTAGGGCAGTCTAATGGCACTACGTTTTGCGGCAGGATGGGAAGGACAGAACCTTATTGATGATAGTATCCAGCATATCCGCGACTTGGGGGGTGGCGTAGTCAATACTAACCCTCGGACAAGTGGGGGTCAGGGGGGAGGCTATCACTGGAAATCGGCAGCAAGTGCAACGGTTGCAATCATTGGTATCTCAGTGGGGACGCCATTTACTTCACGAATGAGGGCCGAGTTTGCCTTTAGAATCGATAGTGCAGATCTTAATCCGTCAATCGAAATGATATTTATGCGATTAGGCAGGGATCAAGTTAAGCTTATGCTTAATACAAGCTTGAGACTTGAGGCAAAACGTGGGGGTGCGTTGCTTGGAACGGGAGCCACGGTGTTGGCTGCTGACACTTGGCATGTGGCTCACATTGAGGTATTCATTGACAATAATGTAGGTTCATTCAAATTATTTTTGAATAATGATATGACTGCGCCGGAGTTAGATCTGACAAATATAGATACACTGCGTGCAGACGATACTCTTGTAGATGAGATGAGGATACTTGTTAGTGAGTTAGCAGAGATTGACGAGATACATATTGTGGATTGGACAGACGGGACCCCATTTACAGGGTGCCCAATCATCGAAACTAGAAGTCCGATTGCAGAGGGTACCTATACAGGCTGGACTTCCAGTGCTGGCGGGGATTTAAATTTAGATGTTGATGAAATTCCAGTTAGTACGGCGGATTATAATTTTACATCGTCTGCAAGTAATCCTGTAACGTATTCATTTGGTGTTTCGGGTGCGATAATTGCGGTCCAATACGTGATCCCCCACGTAAATATGGATCATGATGGCCCCGATATTGCCGGCATGCAGATACGTCAGCGAGTCAATGGCACGGACAGTGACAGTCCCCTGCAAGGTATTGGGTATGAGAATTTTGATCGTTATAAGTTATTAACCAGCACATCGGAGGGTGACGCATGGACATTGGTCACGTACAATGCTTGCGAATTTGGGGTCGTATCGTCCTCCGCGTGATATCTATAGATAGCGGAGATATCGATGGCCAATGTCCGGAGTTTTGGATTTAGGGTAGATTATTTATTTGCCCCGGATGAAATAGAGCGTCTAAGCCAGTTTCGCGTGGAGCACGGATTTTCTACTGCGGAAGAAATGCGATTGGCTCAATTCCGCGTGGCCCACGGTCTGACTACTGACGATTTCATGCGTCTAAGCCAGTTTAGAGTGGCTCACGGCTTCTCGACTGTTGAAGAGATGCGATTATACGCAATGCGCGTTGATGTAGCTACACCCATCAAATTCACCGATGTCTCTGAATTCCGTGTAGATCTATTTCAACAACAAACACAAACTGCCCGAGTATCTACTTTTAGAGTAGATTATTCATATTTACCCACTGGCGGTGCTTTTGGCACACCCATTGTTCCTTCGGATTGCTCGATGAAACCTGGACAACACCTAATTTTTCCTGATCCTACTCTGTCCGGACGCGCCAATTTGGTCAGTGTCACTAGTGAGGCTAGTCCCAAGGCAGGCCCTGCCGCTCCAGCTTCCGGAAACAAAGGTAGATTATTCCCTCTACAATTTGGGAATTTGTCTTCAACGGCTAGGGACGTAGATTATTTGGTTGGAGAAGGTGGGGGGCTCGGTAGTGCTCATTGGATGTGGAAACCTGCGAGTGCGGCTAGTGATGAATACCGAGGGACAGACGATTATAGGATGATTTGGGGGCTCAATGAGCCAGATAGGACACGTGATTTTAGCGCAGACAGCATCGCTGTGGTGTACAGCACCCAATTCCGTAGGCTAGTTGTCCTAGCGCTCGATGGAAGTGCGCCAACCTCTAATTTTCGCGTCTATCACAGGGACGTGGACAGTGCCTACAATGTCTGGACTGCCGAGTCTGTACAGACGATTACGACGAGGGCAATTGATGCCTCGACGGTTCCCGAGGGAATGATCGATGCATGTGAACTGAAAGATGGTTCATTGTTGATGATTGTGAAGAATCTTAATGAAGATTTAGCGCTTTCAAAGCCAGTTGATTTCGATGTTTACAAGTCTGTAGACGGTGGGCTGACATGGATGATGGTCTCCAGCAATGTTGTGAATAGATTTGGAGATATTGCTGTTACATACCCGGCTGATGCAGGTCAGTTTAGGGTAGCTAGGAGTGGAGATTACATTAGGGTTGTGTTTGCAGCGGACGGAGTTGCCCCGCCAGACGATGTGGATTTCTTCACATTCGCATCTAATGATGGTGGAGTTTCGTGGACGTATTTGGCCACATCACTGAGTATGAGGTACCTTGCCAATCTTGGAGACCGTACCACATTTGATATGGTCGGCCTGAACGACATAAGTGGCACATTTGTTTTGGGGCTAAGGGCGGCAGGGTTCGATAACATCATGCACTTGCATACTGCCGGGGAGTTCAGTGAGTGGGATACAACGGTTATCAAGGCGGTATCTGAAGGAACTACTCTAATTTCTATTCATGCATTTAAATTCAACGGGATTGTTTATTTTGGTGGCTGGCACCAAGCTAATGGCGGAGTTGGGGGTTCCCCCGAATACGAAGGCAATTGGATTTTTTCCTCGGCTCCGGTAGAGGATGCATTGAGTAACCTTGCTTGGATTGGCGAGGATCAAATGGGATTTCGTGAAGCTCGCTGGTGGGCCCATCAATGTTCACGCAGTGGAGGCTGGCCCTGACCTGGCATTTTGCTTTATGCGGGGAGATAGCGAGGCATTCACGAGTGCTAGCGACCCAGAGACAGAAATGTTTGTCTCCTATCGGTTTGGGTGGTCTACTTTGCCGCTGGAGATCCCTGCGGAAATAGATGCCAGGAATGTCGCTCAACCTATGCAAGGGGAGTGGCAAAACGCTATTTCGGGCATCCCAACGGCCGATCCTAATAGTACCTGGACATCATTTGGAGCGTTCGCGAATTTAGACAATGCTGAATATCTTGATATTATTACTACTATCGGTCAAACTGGGGGTTATGAGGTAACCAATATCTCCAACAACCTGAACGATTTTTACGCAATTTTCTTGCCTAGCACCATTACTTTCGGCGGGGTTGTGGTTGCGCAGTTCTCACTTGCTTCTGGCGACGGAGATGGGCAAGTCGGGCTACACATTCAAAGTGAAGATTTAACAGGCACAGAAGTCGAATTCACTATTAGGATGACTCCTACCCAACTTGAGGTTTTCGATGAAGTTGCCTCTGCAAGTTTGGGCACTATTACAGGTTTAACCTTGGATAGCGGTGCCGCAGCAGGGCTGTACGACATGAAGTCAGAATTGCCATGATACAAGTTCCTTTTGTAGGTTTTACCGTAGAAATGATGTATGCGCCTCATGACCAAGCACGCACGGATTGGCAGACTACAGGGCAATTGGTTTTGACGACTAGGGCAAGTGTGGGGTCTACATTTATCAGATTTGGTACCTGGGGAGTCCAAACGCAAGCTACATCCATGACATCCCATTGGTGGTATCTCGGATGGTCAAGCCAAGCTGCGCCATCCCCTACACACGGTGCGGGGACACTTCGGATGAATCAACACGTGAATCCTGACTCAATTGATGGTGAGTTGGCGCAAAATGTACAAAGGTACATTGAAAGGGGGCTTCGGGCTGCATGGACAGGGGCAGGCGGCGCGGACGGGGATAGTTTTTCTGGCATCGTGGATCATGATTATCCTTTGGATTCGGTATTCCTCGGGTCTCCTAGGATTCAGTGGCGTAGCACCGATACTACCCAGCAGGATTTAATATTTGATGCAGACCCAGATGGTGGATTCGCGGTATTCCAGCATGATTGTATTGTTTTGGTTGGGACATGTACTCACAGTGTTCAAGTGTATTATGACGATAATGTAGGTTTTGCTAGCCCAACTACGGAAAATGGTTCTGCTGTCATACATGCCGCCCTTGCGGTCGCGACGGCGCCAGCAGGATTGAGCTCT
Source organism: Sycon ciliatum (assembly GCF_964019385.1). Lineage (NCBI taxonomy): Eukaryota > Metazoa > Porifera > Calcarea > Leucosolenida > Sycettidae > Sycon > Sycon ciliatum. The sequence continues at coordinate 25,850 of NW_027045064.1, read as the reverse complement.
GTTATCCTAGACCTGTCAGGGACAACCATACAAGACGGGGAGCTAACTGGATTATTTATCCGGAATACAGTGACCGGGGACACTGCGACCATCGAGAGGCATGTCACTGGAGGTCGCGTCCATCTAGTAGATACTGCAGGCGAACCATTTGACGCAAGTGGTGTATTCCCAGTCACGGACGACGTGGATATTTTCGGCGACGTAATAGTTATTCGGCCTTACGCAGCCGAAGTGAATGAACGATTTATGCGAATACGATTCCCAAGTGCAGATACTCCTACGGGATACCATTGTCTGGGTGCTGTGGTGGCGGGCAACTACAAGGAGATCCGTGTTCCTTTGGATTGGGCCCATACGGACAATGAGCAGCCTAATAACACCAATTTTAGGACTAAATCCGGAGTACAGTGGCGCAAAGTAGAGGGGCCTAGTCAACGGACCGTCACTGGACGGGTAGTGGGGGATGTTAATCGGTATCGTGAGGAGTTCACGGATCTGATTAAGGCTACGGCACAATTCGACTTTAAACCTATAGTATTCATTATGGACGAGGATGCGCAGTCCGAGACTGCTTTGTATTGCAGAGTAGTGAGTGGTGCTAATCATGCACAGGCAGCATGGTATCCGGAGACATCTACAAGGATGAGGCCTGCAGGGGATATGTCGATCACATTCGTTGAGGAGGTATAATGCCCGCAGAAACAGGTATTGATGGGCGTTTTATTGCTGCTCTTGAGGAATGGAATGTCTGGGATTTATTCAGAAATGGCCGAGTTTCAGAGTATTGGCTTGAGGTATTCCGCAAAGATCCTGAATTACGAAATGTGCACATGGTATTTGATATGTTCCTTGGAGATCGTCGTGTACGTATCTCAAGTAGACCTGTGAGAGCCGTATCTAGTGTTGATGGAGACGAGTATGCTTTTGCCCCATTGCTTACAGAAGAGCCTAATTTTACTCATAAAATGAACATTGGGGTATCTACGGCAAGCGCAAGATCTGCAAATATTACCCTCATGCAGGAGTTAATTGAACCACTGGAGTTAATTAGACAAGGAAGGTTGTTGGCTGGTTTTGGTGAAGTTTCGCTTATAGATGACGGTGGCGACTATGAACAGCGATATGTCATTATGCGAGGAGATATGTCCAAAGGTGTGATATTTGGCGCTAATGATGAGCAAATGGGCGTCTCTATTGCGGATCCCAAGGCTACCTCCGACAAAAACATGCCTCCTTGGGTGATTACTGACTCTCGATTCCCTCTGTTACCGACTGATGGTGGAGGCGTCGGGGAAAGGATGACCATTTCATACAATGGATACCGATCTGTACCATGCAGAAGAATAAATGACACGGGCCCTGTTTATTTTGTGGTGGTTGGAGGTGATGAATGGGATGTGCCAGCAGTATATAATGGAGATACTCTAGTCCCAGGCGGTGATTACACTATCACCGATGCAGTTGATGATTTAGGCCTTGCTTACAAGTCAATAGTGTGGTCTCTGAATCCTCCTGCTAGTGGTGACAGGATATACGCCGAGTTGGATCTCGCTTCAGGTGAGGAGGAGCTGGACATATTTGACGTTATGCAAGATATCATCCTAAAATACTCTATAATAGGCAGTCTTGAGATTAATAATGGGTTGTTTGGGGAGTCACGTGCAAAGGTTCAGGGGGTGAAAGTCAAGGTTTTAAGTAATGCTTCGGGGTCCAGGAACGGATCTACTGCTATGAAGTTTATAGAAACCGGCCTTCTGGCTACGTTTCCGATGATCTCGATGGTTTGGGATATCGGGGGCTACGGCCCCGTGGTAGTGGACCAACGCACTGACCCAGTCGCTAAGGTGGTTATTGGTCAATTCCCCATTTACGATCGAAGTGGAATGATTGAAGAAACTGCCAAGAGCGACCTTTTTAACAACTTTATTTTGAAATATAACTTTGATGCTAGAACGGGACTATATGAATCTGTAATCAACAGAGACAGTAGCAATAGTGCATTATGCGAGTACTCGAGACAATTGGTGGGTGAGAGACACGCCCAGGTGATAGAGGCCGTGCATGTGGACGATGACAACACTGCAAACTACATTATCGATTGGTTGGTTGAACACACTGCTTTGCCATCGTACAAGGTTGAATACATAGCTCATCCCTGGGCTTTCTTTACATTCCGCCGTGGGGATACAATATTTCTGACCGATACAGATCTAGGGTGGACGGAGGAGCGTGCTACAGTGGAGTCGATTACACGTACTACAGGCAGTGTACGTATGATATTGAGGGTATGGGTGAGGGCGCTCGACCTCGGAGGCCCTGCAGTTACTTTTGTGGAGAATTAGAAATGATAACTTTAAAACTAGGTTCTGTGGGCTCTCCTGTGAAAGGGCTACAGACGAAATTGAATAGTCGTGGATTTGGTCCACTTGTGGTGGACGGTATTTTTGGGCCGGGGACTGAATCCGCAGTTGTCCAGTTCCAAATGGCAAATAATAGGGTCCCAGACGGGATCGTGGGAGAGCGGACCTGGGCTGAAATTGATAAAAACACTGGTTTGCCCGATGAAAATATTAAGAAAATGAAAATTTGGCACACGCAAGTCTTGGACAGCATGATTGTCCGAGGCTTCCAAAGAGGTGTTTTAGATGCAGCTATTGCCGATTTGGGGCTGAAAGAGATCCCGAAGGGAAGCAATGGGGGTCCCGAGATCGAGCATATCGTGGGCGGCTATTTCTCAGAGGCGGACGAGAAGCGCTACGGGATGCCCCCCTGGTGCGCCCTAGCGGTATCGGACTGGGTACGGCGAGGGCTAGGGCTAGCCAAATGGTCAGAGACCCCATTTGGGCGATTAGCGGCTGTGGCGGATATCCATGATTGGGGTATAGAGCAAGGTTGCTTTTACGGGCCTAAGGACATGGCTAAGCCTGGTTCAATCTTCATTATGGGCCGCAAGGGAAGCAATTCTGACGCTGCCAGGGGAAATACACGTGCAGGGCACACTGGATTGGTCGTGTCCCAAGCTATGCCTGGAGGTAAGATGGGAAGTATGCGTACAATAGAGGGAAACTGTCGGGATGCCGTCACGGCGTCACATAGGACTCCTAGTGACATCCTCGGGACAGTCCGCTGGTGGGAAGCTATTTAATAGTTTCAAGCTGCCCTTTGCATAAAACAATCGTATCATACAACAATTTCTCGTAATGAGCTAATGCTATTTGACGTTGGGCTAATTCGTTAGTTTTTTCCTGGATTCCTGCGCTATGTTCCAGCAGCAACAAACTGGTCCGTAATTCGTCTGCTGTAGGGAGGATATTAGACAATAGATTCAGTTTTATATTAATATCTGGATTAATTGCTAATTCTCCCAGATATTCCAAGAGTATTCGCGTGGCAAATATCTGGCTTTTAACCTTTCTTTCAAATGATTGCATTCTGATTCTCCTTGCTGTGGAATAGGTTAAGTGTAACCTATTTAGGTCAAGCGTGCTATTTAAGGGCGTTAAAATTTGATTCTGGCGAGCCTCCGCATGTCTCCCAAGGGCTGTCCTCAAGGTCAATGTGACCACCAGAGTTCTCGTATTTCGTGCTTTCAACCGTTATTGTAAAACACCACCCACTCGCTGCCGAGGGTGCATTCTCGACAATCGGAATAGGTGGCGTAAATACTGGAACTTTGAATCCGTCCGGGCCAACCGGCATTAAAAAGGAATCGGTGAAGTAAAAATCCTTTTCGTAAACGCCATCTTCATAGTAGAAAGCTAACAAATCGGCATTAAATGCCTTAGGAAATACCTGAATTTTTACTTCAACCTCGTCTCCAGAACAAAAATGGATCTTATGAAGAGACGATCTTATTGATAGTGTAGTACCGTCATTAATAGGGTCTGACCACCATCCACTGCGCCATTCGTATTCTACGTCACAGTCATTTTGTAGCTGGGGTTCAGCAATGTCCCCGGTATCATTTTGCACTTGAGATGGGTGGTTTGAGGAAATTTCGGCATGCTCTGGCATCGTGCCTGAATCACAGGCAATTACGATGCCGAGAGGGATAATAACTATTGGTAGTCGTGACATGATGTCCCCTTGCTGTTGCAGTATTTAGTCCTGATAAAAGCATAGTTGGGACTGACCAATTCAGCAAGTGGAGAACTCGTGGTATCCAGAGGCAAGGAGATCTTGAGTTTCTGGATACCACGGTTCGAATTATAGAATTAGATTTGTTCAGTTTGGTCAGATATTATCTGAATATTATCTGGTATCACCGCAGACGCCTGTGCGTCGTCCAACGTGTCCATCGATACGGCGACATCGCAGACATTTTTGACGGCCTCTGAGTACTCCCCCCCACTGAGGGTCAGCCCAAACACTCTAAGCCCATTGTCTTTTTTGTTTGAAACTACCTTTTCAAGCACCTCGTCAGAAAGGTAGGCACCACCATCTGTGATGAAAATAATGTCAGCAAATTCTTGAGATTTAATTTCTTCAAGGGCAAATTCAAAAGCGGGGTCGAAATTTGTCCCTCCCCCACAATCGATATTGATCAGATCGTAGACCGTCTCCGCGAGCCCCCCTTGAGGGAGGATTGGGGAATTAGGATTTTCTTGTTTTGATGTTTTTCCGTAGCTATCCATCCTATAGATAGCGTTGATTTCGCAAGTGAATCCTGCAACAGTGACGGCCCTTCGATCGAGGGCTGCTCGACGGACACAGGCAACGCTCAATGCACGAGCAAAATCATGGTCCTGGCCATCCATTGAGCCGGATTCATCTACTATTACGATAATAGGTCCACGCCCCAGTCGTTCGTGTCCGATCTGCTTGTATTGCAAGGCCTTCCGTTCGATGATGTCTCTAAGGATTAGCATCCTTGTAAGTGGATTTTTTAGCTTAACCAGCTCTGATGGTAGGACTAGGTGAATATCTCCGCCACGTTTAAGATCCACGATCTCCTCACAACCATTGATATGCCTGGTTTTTTTGCTTTTATTGGAGATTTCCACCATTCTACCAGCGGTCCTCAAAATGTCCCTAAGTCTGCGATTTTTCGCTAATAATTCGGCTAATTTTAGCCGACGAGGATCTTGCTGTTGTGTTTGTTCGGGAGTTGAGCCCATTCCTGGCGCAATAGAGTTTAGGTTTGCCCTGGTTTCTGCGCTCTCTATAAGTGAACTCTGACAAGCCCTTCCAATTTGTGATTTGATTTTTTGGAAATATCTCCAGGCATTTTAAATTTTATTGGTTGTTCGCCAACTTTTCCCTTTTGCTTGCCTCCTTGCCCCCGTCCCTGCTGCTGTCCCTGTTCCTCTTCCTCTTGTACTTCGCGTAATATTCTGGGCAATTCTCCTATTATCACACTAACAATCTTGCATGTCGCTAATGCAGATAGGTCTGCATCTCTGTCTATCCCCTCCTGCAAGAGGGGAAGATCGTCTACCTCATCCAGGACTCGGTGGATAGCCTGTGCCCAGGGGGTGTTGGGATCGGCCAATTGTGGGGGCTCGTCGTAGAGTCGAGCAAAAATTTCGCCAATGAATGTGTCGGCACTACGTTTAGCCAGTTTTCTCTTGGTTTTTTTGTCAGGCTGGGAAGAGAAAACCTCGGCTCGAGGCTGGATCATTTTTCCATTTTCGTCTCGGACGTCTGCGATGTTCGCTTTTTCGGCTTCGAAATCGAACAATATGTTGGAAACTTCGTTTTGAGTCATTTGTAATTTTTGGATTTTTCTTCTGCCCTCGTACAGGTATCGTTGCCAAATTGTTGTGTTATAAACTTGCTGACTGTGAGTTCGTTTATAGGTACGTTTTTTCCTTTGAACTTCTTGGATGGCTTTGCGCATATCCGAGTTATAAATCGACATATTGTTCTCCTTGCGTTAAAGTTTTTGAATTACACTGGTTCTAATTCAATAATTGCTGAATTATCTCTTTTAGCCCATCGTGGTATTTGATCATATTCTCAAGGATTTCTACTATTGCTTCTGTTTGTTTTAGGCGTTTAAGCTCACGAATTATGTCTTTCAGCTGTTTACTAGCTTCGACGATCCTGTTAATGTCGTCGGTATTCGTTTTGGAGAGCTGGTCTAGATCTATATCTAGATTTTTCATAGTTTCTTGTAGGGCATTCACGAGCTGGTTTGCCTTGCCCATATCGGGATTAGCACAGGAGGCAATCGCCGTATACACGACGGCATGCTCCTCAGGTCGCTCCCAGAGCGCGTGTTGGAGGATCATTAGATCCGAATGGGTCGCGGATGTGCGTCCATTGATTGCAGCGGACGCACGAACTAACCCTATACATTTTTTCCATCTCCGATCAGAGGCGGTAATTTTGCCTGTATCTAGTGTGGCTAGCACGTCACGGACCGTCAGGATATCCTCGATTACCTCGTCGACGTCGACCTCTAGAGCAGCCTGTCGAAGGACCGCTAGATCCTCCTTTGAAAGCCTGACTTCCGGAACTTTAGGCTCTCCGGATACCAGCAATTTTTTTACTTTGTCTCTGGATTTAATGTAGGGCGTCATTACCCGAAGAGAAAAACGGTCATATAGCGCCCCTAAACTTGGATCTTGAGGTAATTCGTTGGATGCTCCGATGATCATTTCAGTGTCCACGGGCTCGCGTTTTCCACCATTGTCGAAGCATTTCTCATTTGTTACGGTTAGAAGACCATTAAGCATTGCACTATTGGATTTCCAGATCTCATCCAAAAATGCCACACGTGACGTAGGCAGATAGCCCTCTGTTATACGACGGTATTCGTCTCGCTCAAGGCCTTTTAGGGAGATTGGACCGAACAATTCCTCTGGCACTGTGTGTTTAGTCATCAGAATTTGAAAATAATCCTCTGGTTTTTCGGATATAGTTTGACAAAACATGTTTGTAAGCAAGCTTTTAGCTGTTCCAGGAGGCCCAAGCAGGAACACGTGCTCTCCTGCCACTAGTCCAGTTAGAAGGCAGTTAATTTCCTTATTACGTTCAAAAAACGTATCGTTTAGCTGTTTTTTGATCTCTTGTAATTTGGATACAGATTCAGATAATTGAGGTTGCAATTAATTTCTCCTTGCTTTGTCATTGGCGACAAAACTATTATAACCCAAAATGGGTTAGCACGCAAATGCGCTTTAAAGTTTTTTCAGATTGGAAATTCAACTATCACAAAAACATAATCTTGTAAAATAACCTTATTTGGGTTACTTTATATACTGACTCTTGATTTCTAGGAGGTGCCTATGCCAAAAAATGATTTAAAACTTGTTGAACGTCGAAAATTCTGGAATTCAATATTCTATTGCAGGGATCGTGTAGATTTCCCTAGTAACGAATTGTTTAGTTCGTTACGTGAAAAATGGCTCGTCCAAAACCCGGGCCATCAATATACTGACCTTGCGAGGTGGCTGGGCGTGGAGCCACAGAGGGTCTCTAATTGGGCTAGCAGACACAGTAGTGTGAGCCATAAGCCACCATTAGAGGTAATAATGAGGTTATGTCATGAGTTGGGTTACTCAATTAAACTTGAGCCAACTGCTGTTAAACTTATTCGTGAAAGAGGTGCTTAATGGCCGAGAATCCACATAAGAGGCACGGGTATCTGACTGAGACGATCGAGGGGGCACGTCTATTGAAGAATGGGTATGTTGTGCTAGCAAAATACAGATATCGTACTCCAAAGCATGTCTTTAAGAGGTTAGATGCTGAGTTTCACTTCAATTTGGATGCAGCGGCAGATCGTAGCAATTATAGGGTACAACGTTTCATTTCGGAGAACGAGGACTGTTTGTCCGTCGAGTGGGGTAATGGCCCGCATACTTTAGCCAATCCAGTGAGAAACGGGGTTGAATTTAAGAAAATCGACGAAGGCCATAACAGTTCCATTAGCACCGTCTTCTTTAACCCGCCGTGGGGCCCAAAAGGCACGACCAAAGCCATGAAAGAAGCATTTCCTGATAGAGAGGTGCTACCATTTCCTGGGACTCCGGCCTTCTTAAGGAAAGCGCACGAGCAAAGCCAGAAATATGGACTGACAGTGGTTTGTTTGGTGGGGATGGCTCCAGACACAAAATGGTGGAAAGATGCTTGCAAGGTCGCAGATGAAGTACGGCTTGGCAGCAGAATACGATTCTTGGATTGGAAAGGTAATATTCAGCCGAATCCACCCACCGGACATTGCCTGATCATCTATCGCCCCAACGTCCCTCCGGAGGGGTGGCCTGGTGGTCCTCGTGTCACTTGGGACTGGCAGCCGTAGTGCCGGATTTGTCTGGCCTCGCGCTATTTGCGATGGAGTTAGCCCCATTACAGGCCCTAGCGGACTGGGAGCCAGTGGGGTCCAGACTCGAGACCCTTCTCGACGCCTCACGTGGCCAGGGAGGGATATCAGCCTCTGATATCGCCAAACTTCGTGTGTGGAGCCAGAGGTGGTCCCGACTGTGTCCAGAGCTCCGTGATTTTTTCGTGTGTTACACGGTGCACGAATTTACAAGTATCGCAAATATTGCGCTATTAAGGCTCTTAGAGGGAAGAGGGCCAATGATTGGCACCGCGAGACGCCAACTAATCGAGTTATGGATTGACTACAAGGGTGATAAGCCCATTTTCGAGCTTGTTCCATACTTTAGATGAATAATGCTGCCTTGTGATTAGCTGGGGTCCGAAGGGGGTAATGCGTTGAGCATTTTTTGTATACTGTGATATATTGTATGCAAAGCACGGTGCATCGCGCTCGAAAAGCGAGGAACAAGTGACATTAAATAAACAACAGCGCGTATTGGCTGCAATAGAGCAGATACTGACTAATTTGGGTGGGACGCCCAGTCCAGTGGTGGCTGACGCAATGTCTCGATTAATTGATGTATTAGAGGATTTAGCGGCACAAACATCTGGGATAGGGACACTTGCCTGGACAAGTGGTGGCGGTGCGGGGACAGGAGCTATCCCTTTTGTGTCTGCCGCAGATGCTTTAACTACTGACTTACCGAATCTTCAGTTTAATCCGACAGAAGTTGCACTTAAGACATCTGACCTGGTGGTGGGTTCCTTGGCAACGCCGGCAGCTAGGCTGACAGTGACGGACAATAGTACAACACATGGCACTATATTGGACATTAAAAGTGATGATGCTAACACTATTGGGGTCAATATAGGTAATGATACCTACGATTCTGGGTCTAATACTGGGTTAAGATTAAGCACTTCTGATGCAGGCATTGGAATAATATCCGCTCCAGATGACGGCTCTAGTCCAGGAGACCTAGAATTTCATGTAGATGGCGCCCGTCAGGGAGGTATTAGCGGCTCTACTGGCCGATGGATGATCGGAAGCGGGACGCCCTCTGGCGCACAATTGGACATTGTGCGGACTGGTACGGGGACTGGAGCAGCAGCAAATTTTGCACAAATTATCTGTAATCCGCAAAATACCACTAACGTAGTCGTCGGTTTGGGATTTGATATTGGTAGTGGTATCCGAGGATTCATTCAAGGCCAGCATATGGGTAATGTTGGAGGCACGCAGGGCGTTTTGCACCTTGGCAGCTCGATTAATGGAACATTAACCAGGTGCTTAACAATCGACGAGACCGGAATGACCACTATTACGACATTGTCCCTTTCAAACCTAAAAAGTGGAGCAACCCAGGGAGGCGCTGGGGCTGTGGCCGACGAGCTTTGGGCTACGTCCGGCCACGCGACATTACCTGACAATGTGGTAATGATTGGCGTTTAGATTATGTTATTAAGCTATTGAGTGCCTCCTCAGTAATAATTCTTTGGTATGTAGCAAAGCATTAGTCAGGTTCTAATGATATAATACTGGTAATTACGGCATTCAATATTGGCAGTATAGCCATCGAACCCACGCTGTAAGCTTGCCAATCAAGGAGGATCGATGGCCACCAGAAATCATCTGGAGCGTGTGCACGACGCACTCCAGGAAATAGTAGAAAATCTAGATGGAATGCCAACTAGTTTGAGTCGTGCGAATTTAGTCGAGAGGATTATTCAGGATCTTCTTGACATTAGAGATAATATCATGGGTGGAGGTGGAGGTCCCCCTGCCCCTCACGCAGGGACACATCAGAATGGAGGCACCGACGAGATAGAGATCGCGGCCCTCGGGACGATCGAAAATGACGATTCATTGAGGCTTGCCCCCGACGGACTAGGTGGAGTGGAGTGGGTCAGCGGAGGAGGGGTCCCATCTGCTCACGCTTCCTCGCACGAAGAAGGCGGGACGGACGAAATAGAGGTTTCTAATATGTCTACCTCGGAGACAGGAACAACATTGAGGCTTGCCCCTGATGGCTCTGGTGGCGTGTCGTGGAGCGGGACCCCGCTGACCCCATCTGCTCACGCTTCCTCGCACGAAGAAGGCGGAACGGATGAAATAGAGGTTTCTGACATGGCTACCTCGGAAACAGGGACAACATTAAGGCTTGCCCCCGACGGACTAGGGGGCGTGTCGTGGAGTGCCCCAGGTGTCCCTGGAGCTCACGCTTCGACACATGAAGATGGTGGGGTGGATGAAATAGAGGTTTCTAATATGTCTACCTCGGAGACAGGGACAGGCAAATTGCTTGTCCCTGATGGCTCTGGTGGCGTGTCTTGGGAGGACGGGGCCCCCGCAGAGTTGGGTTATACAGGGGTAATTAGTGGCGGTATATTGTCAATAAACGGCGGAGACCCGTCTAAATTTGATTTATCTGCAATGGTTGGGCAAGTTGTCTCGCAGAACCCATACGTCAAAACTTTAGTTTCAACTACCGCTTTTCCCGCGCAGACTGTTACAGATATGGCCACTCAATCACAGACCAGAATAGGGATAGATAGTACTGGGAGTATTGTCCAACAAGCTGGACAATTCACCAGAGAGCAGACGCGAGATATTATCTCATTGGGAAGATTAATCCATATAGATAATGTTAACATTAATGCGGTGTTACTCAACGGCATTGTAGCTATTAACAGCAAGTTGGGGTTTGTTGACTTTGCAAGTGTATTTGGCCCATTTAATGTTGATGGAAATACTTATTTCGCAAACGGTGTAAATCTTAACATTGACAAAACTTCAGGCAACTCATTTGTCTTGGGAGGAAATCGAACAAATAACAAAGATCCCGATGTCGTCGCTAATCTATCACAATCCGCTTTAACATTCAGTTATTCGTATCAAGGGGTTGTTGGTTTTGTGATTAGTGCACCGACGGCCTTGATTGACCCAACATCTTGGGATGATGGGACTGGGACATTAGCGACGGTTTCTCCGAATAAATGGACAATACAGCGTATCTATTTTTTTGGTAATGCCAATCGTACTGTGATCCAATTTGGACAGATCGAATACAATTCTCTTAGCGACGCCAGAGCAGGCAGAACGCAAGATGCAGGGGATATTATCACAGACCCTGACCTTGGGAGTGCAACTTTTCGAGGGTGGCTATTAGTCACGGAGTCTGCGACTGATCTCTCGGATCCTGCGGATGCAGAATTTATTAGTGCCGGTAGATTCGGTATTACGGAGGCTACCGCTATTGGTTCACTGGACCTCACGCCACGACCCACGAGCTAGGCGGCACAGACCCACTAGAGGTCTCCAATTTAGCTACCGCAGAGAGCGATACCGCTTTGAGATTGGCCCCTGACGGCGTGGGAGGGGTCGACTGGGTGGCAGCTGGTGGTGGTGACGTTGTTGGCCCTGGCTCGTCTACAGACGAGGCTATAGCCAGGTTTGATGGGGTCACCGGAGTATTATTACAGGATAGCTCGACAACTCTCAGTGACACGGGTGTGATCACACTACCGACTACTGGTGATATTGTTGGTATGATCAGAAATGATGGCACTATTCCATCAGTATCCACAAGGGATTTTATTGACGATCAAAGTTCTGTGGGATTTTTAGGTGACAATTCCGGTTTAATCACTGTTTCTGGTTCAGATTTTGATATTGCTGCTGCAGCTGGGCTTTTTCGGGCCACAGCGACAATAGATGGAGCTCTACATGTGGTAGATTGGCCCGCAAGTTTAGCTAATACAATACCTTTGGATAGCATTAGGTATGTCGGAGTTGCCTGGAGTGGCACTGGACAAGCAGCTGTCACCGTTAAATCTGTGGATGTATGGGATTTGTTAACAGAATTCCCGCTTGGGATCGTCAGTCGAGATGCAGACGGACTACATATTAGCAATATAACAATCAGAACCTCTAATTTTGCAGCATTGTCTCAATTGAGATTAGAGCAAACGGGGGCTTTTGGTTATGTGTCTGGTTTAATTATAGGTACAACGGGAACTAATAATGTCACCAGAAGCGCTGGTGGTGGTTGGTATCTTCTGAATAGGATCACCTATTCAGCAGTAGACACCTCAGCAGCAGACACTATTGATAGATATTTTGGGGATTCAACCTTTGGTTTTACACTCCAGGCAAATGAAACCGAATTTGAAGATCAAAGTTTTTACAATGGGCAGGGAGTTTAAGTACCCTTACAAACAATCGTTTTGGCGTCCGTTGGATTTATATGGACGCATTTAGCGGCGCCCTGTCACTGATCTATGGTGTGTCCAACGCGTTGACTGCCGCCTCCGCAGAAACAGAGCTTGCTCCAAGCGATTTGCCTCCCAGACTTAATCCAGAGCAGGCAGAATTGATTGGGCGGATAATTGTCCTACGAAGTGGGGGTGATGTCCAGGTTGATTCTGTATTTTTATCCGGAGAATTCTCCGGAGGTGGGGCTACGGATCACAGCCAACTCACTGGACTGACATCTGGAGATGATCATACACAATATCAGCTCCGCAGCGAGAAGGGAGCTGCCTCAGGTTATGCTAGTTTAGATGCGGAGTCTAAGCACCTTGTCGTGGAGAGCATCCTCCCACCTCGGTATATTGAGGCATTGACTATGACTTGGGTCAATGCCCTGGTAATCTCGGTAGGACCTGGGAGAGCTAGGGATGATGCCAATGCTGATGATATTGATTTATTGTCAATCATAAATGTAGATATTTCAACCTCTGGGGCGGGAGGGCTAGATACCGGGGCGTTTGGGCCAAACGCCTGGTATTTCATGTGGGTCATTAAAGGAACTAGCGGTGTTTCTGCGATGCTCTCACTGTCTTCTACCAGCCCTACACTACCTGCAGGGTATACAGCCTCAAAAAGGAGGATTGGCAGTGCTAGAATGGATGTATCTGCGTTTTTCATGGAATTTGAGCAGTTTGGCGTTTCGAGTTCTAGATTTTTCCAGTACAAAGAGAATCGAACCACAAGTGATTTACGAGTTTTATCGGGAGGAACTGCTTCAAGCTTCACGGTTATAAATTGTGGTAATGTTGTCCCCACGACCAGCGAATTTTGTTCTTTGCAGGGACAAGAGAATGGGTCAGCATTGGCTTTTATCCGGCCTAATGGTTACACCAAGCAACCTACTGGATTAATCTTTATTGATCCCCCTACGGGCGCTGCTGGGACAGAGGTTGCGACTATGACATGTCCCGGTCAACAGTTACAATATAGCCATAGCGGTGGCGGAGGCTCACTAACTTTAGATATTCTTGGCTATTGGGAAGGTGTGTAATGGCTCAAAAAAACAATTTAGAACTACTACATGAAGAATTGGAGCGTATTGTCACTGAGATGGGTTTTACCCCGACTGACAAAACTGCAAGTATGTACAGGAGAATTATACAGGATGTAAGCGAGATAGCTGACCATATTGGAAGCATCGGGGAGGGACACCTGACCCCCATGCGGCAAGTCATGAGGCATTTGGTTCTGACGAATTGCCAGCCGAGAACCTTGGTTCATTCACAGCTACAGTTGGCGACGTCCTTCAAGCGAACCCTGCTGGGTTTCCTATATTAATATTTGATAAACCTCCATTATCTCCTATGGAAATAATAAAATATGGAATCCAGTATAATAGTCCAACAGAATTGCAAATAAATGACGGAAATGCACGAGATAGTACAGATGCTGTAAATATTCTTCTGATCGGAAATCGTGCAATGCAGACATTTATTTCTGGAGCCAATGGCTTAGATACAGGGACCATAGCAGCAGATACTTGGTATTACCTGTACATTATTAGCTCATTAGACGGGCTGACTCTAGGGGCATTAGCCTCTCTCTCGGCGGCGTCACCGAGTATGCCCCCAGGATTTGCTTACGAGCGTAGAGTTGGTACATTTTTGACGGACGGGAGTACCAACATTGTTGAGTTTATCCAAAATGTAGACGGACAAAGTAGATTTTATCAATTTGCAGAGGATAGAACGGTGGCACCAATGCGTGTATTAACTGGAGGGTCTGCAAGTACATTCACAAATGTAGATTGTACGGGGATAGTGCCTCCAACGAGTAATATGTGCCTATTGTCGGCTAGGGAAGCCTCAGGCGGGCAGATAGCCTATGTTAGGCCTGATGGTTTTTCTAGCCAGACAACAGGAATGTTCCAAATAGAGCCGGGAGAAGGTGAGGTTACAAGAATTGCATGTCCTTCACAACTCATCGAATATTCACATGCTGCGGCAAGTGGATCCCTGGATATTGAGATCCTTGGATATTGGGAGGTAGTCTAATGCGTAATGTATTGATTTTAAATGCCACTGGGCAAGTTTTAAGGCATGGTTTTTGCGATTTTACTGGTGACCCCGATTACGATGGCGGGATAATGACCCAAATCGCTGTCAATAATGGCCCACCTAGGGGCATTCCCTCCAAATATACTAAAATTAGTAGCGGCGCATTTGAGGAAATGACAGGGCCGGAAAAATTGGCAGTGGATGAAACTGATTTACCGGCTTTCAAGGAGTCTTTAATAGTTTTAATTAAAACTCATCGGACAAAAAGGCTTGCCAATGATGCGAATTTTACCTTCCAAGGCCGAACATTTAGCCCAACAGTCGAAAATGAAAATTTCGTGTGCAATTGTTTGACAAAATTAAATGCGAATACTCCACAGGTGCAAGGCTCAGATTTTGATGTATTGCCAAGAAAATTTGTTGAGTCAGATGGATTTACATTTCATAAGATCAGCGATGAGTCAGATTTTATAGATTTGCAGACGCCCATTCTGCTGCCTATTTAGCCGAGATTGACTCGGAAATAGCGGCAATAGAGGCAGTATCAGCGGCAATAGATACTATAGCTAGCCAAGCGGCTGCAGATGTGTATCTGAACACATAACCCCCCTCTGGGGCACATTTAGTCCTGTAGCGCATTGCTATTGAAGCAAGGGTTTTAAAGTGTGAAACTTTTCTGCTCTACAGGGAAACCCCGGTAGAGATCTATGTTTTGATGCAGTGCATTGACTTGGTGTTTGTGAGATCCTGACCCCAACGAAGCATTGAACAAAGACTGATATAAAATACCCAGTACTGCGATAATGATTTGCACCCACTGATTACTAGACAGACGCTATCGAACACTCACTTTTTGTATGCCACTTAGAAAGTCAGTTAGTTTCAGGTATTTTGCGACACTCCAAATCGTGCGCTTGAAGAAAAAATAAATTTATTTGTTTTGTTTCTCCGCACATTCTGGAGAATACCCATTATCGGAGTATCAGGATTGTGTTATGTTGGTTCTGCAATGATCCGAAAAGGTCATTAATTCGGCTGACAAAGGAGATAATGCCATTTTTGCCTGTTAAATTGTTTTAAAAGGCCTTAAACTGTCCGCGTAGCCCTCGATAGGGCCGCCAAAATCTACGTCCTTGAGGAGCCTAGGATGGATAAGATAGGTAAAAGCGCGTATATGGACGTTATACAAGAAGTTACCATTGTGCTGCAAGGCTTAAAAGGTAATTACGCCGAGACAAAACAGGAAATGCGTCGAATATCTGATACCCTAGTCAAATTAGAGACACATTTGGCTGCAGAGGACGCAAGAAAAAAAGCATTAGCCCAAAGAGAAGCCGAGGAATTCAAGCATCAGCTTGAGTTGCAGCAAAAAACAAATTTGCAAAACCTCGAATCGCGAAAAACCAAAGACAAAGTGCTATGGGGAGCAATTGGTACAGCCATTGTCCTTGCAACTAATGTCCTGCAGGCGTGGTTTGGAGGGACATTAGGAGCAATGCCATGAGTGACGAGGTAAAACCTGGACAGAAACGCAGAACAGCAATGGGTGACAGGTGGTGTAAAATGCTTGAAAAAGCGCCTCCTTTCCCGGAATTCACCGGAAAAGACAAAGAACGTCTCGACGGGCTAATTTCAGATATCCGAAAAATTGGAAAAGAACTTGGGAGCAAAAATGAAGAAAAGAAGGTTAGTCGCCTTGGCAATCTAATGGATGATCTTATTTCCTATCTAGCAATAGGGCTCGGGATTGTATTGACCACAATTGGGATTGTATACCGAGCCACCACACGAGGTCGTGACCCTGTCCGGACAGCAGAAGCACTTCTGGGTGGCCGTATAGCCGAGCAGCGACGTATGGCGGCAGAGGCAGAGCGCATCATGGACGCCCATATTGAGCTCTCTGACGTGGCCAAAAAAATAGACGATACCATGGCTCATCACGACCCCGTACGCCGCGTACAGAGTGCGGCTGACCTCCTAAGGAGGGACAAATGATTATCATTTGCTTGGCAGCGTGTCTGAAGGCGAGTCCGACGCCTATTATTTTCCCGGCGCCGATATTAGACCCAGCTCCGCTCCCCGCACCGGAGCACATTGAGACGTCTCACCGTGACCTAAAGGACATCTCAGAAGTGGTGCAGGGACATGTCCCCGAATTTGTGGGGGATGGGTGTGTGGCCACCCACGACGCTGTGGCTGTCCCTGTCCCTAGGGTGGCCGAGCTTGCGTATCGAGACGGTCTAGCGACCTACTGGCAGGTCCGGGCAGAGGTTTGCGAGCCTGGACGTCTAGTCGATAGGGCACGAGCAGAAGAATTTCTTTGGCAAATGGAGGCGGAAAATAACAGGCTTAAAGCTAAGGATTCAGTCAGTAAAATCCTAATCCCCACGATTGGCGGGGTAGGATTTTTTATCGGATTATTCCTTGCTAATGGCGCATTAGCACTCTAATACCTGGTTATATTGCAATTGCACTGTACACCGGATCATCCGTATTCGGTCAGCAATGTGCATAATCAGAACAACTCTAGGGTTTTCTTTAGTTTCTTCCAATGTTACTGCGGCAATAAGCACATCTCTGTCGGTGCAAATATTCACAATTTTCTTCGCGCGCTCGAGATTACTATTGACAATGGCGCCAGCACTGGCTTTCTCAAAACTAAGAGGAAATCTCATATTTGGTTTTTGGTTCTCCTTGCTATACCAAACTTAACGTCTGGCATTTGTTCCATAACCCAGACTGAGTTACCTGCAAGTCAAATCTTCAGAATAAGTAAGTTTTTCATTCCAGTATCTTGCTTTAGACGCTTCAAGCCAGTCTATCGCCTCCCTAATAACCCCGCAGTGCCTAGGGATAAATTGAATAGTCTGCACCACTCGAGTGGTGAGAGATCGTCCCCCAGGCGTTTCAGTACGCGCAGATCTCCCGGGGTAAGCACGTCGGGAAAACGCACTTTGTTCCCTTGTTTCGACAACGCTGCGGCACGCGATTTGATTTGATCTTCTTTTGTCTTTTTATCCATTTTTTCTCCTTGCTAATTTAACTTCTGCGGATGACCCGTCAGGCGAATCTCACATTTTTGACCGCAGCCCTGGCAAAAGCGGCATCGGTTTCGTAATCATCCATGTCTATATGAGCTATAACCCGGTTATCTGGTTGTCAATATCCTCCGGCAAATCCAGGCCCCGCAAAGCGAGGGCGGTTGTTTTGGCCTCTATCAAGCCCAGCCATTTGGCCAAAACTATCTTTCTTCGCTTGGTTCTAATGGCTGGCAGTGCTTTGATCGCAAATGACCAACTTGGGTTTCTGGCAGGGCCAGGAGAAAGTAGAGTGTACGACTCGATAAATAAAGATCTTGCTGAAGTCCCACGATTCCCTTTGAGCATTGAGCCCATCCAACCGCCTTAATTCCGGAATGCAGCGCTTCGCGACGATCTGGCTCTGCGTAGGGCCAGAGATCTTCTGGAGAAGGTCGGTTTTACCGTAGTTTTGGCGTTCAAGATCGATAAAAGCCAGGATGTAAGCCCATGCTGCCCGACCCTCCCTCTCAATATCCCTTCTGTCGCGAGAGTCGGCGTTTAACCGTGGAATGAATTGAATGAGCTGATCAGGCCCAGGAAGCACCCTCCTGGCGTACGAGCCCTGCCGCCTACCCAGCGTATGTATTCGGTCGCAGAAGCCCTTAGTTCACCCACTGTGACCCCGCAATCGCTATACACAGCAAGGTGCACAGCCGCTAGCTGGTCTGGGGTCAGCTGTATCGTCTGCCAGGACGGAGGATCAGCAAATCCTAAAGCACGGAGACGGATAAAAAGTCCGGTTATATCGCCTATATTAACATTTTTCATCGATATGCTCTTTAATACCACTCTTCTTCGCATTCTGGTTCATCACATGGAAATTGTTCAGGTTCCCCCTGAAAAATAGAATTCATCCCAAATAAATCTACCGAGGGAGCGGTATTTTTTGCAACCAACGCGGCGGGGGCATCCTCGTTGTCTGCATCGATTACATCGGTGCGAACCGGAGAATCCTGTATAATTTTTTTGTGGACAGACACCCCAATCTATCCCGCCACGAGCGGCGCGTCCGCCGATATTGCTGATTGGGACTGACCTATTGTTGGATATCCAGATTTCCGCGTTTGTTAAGTATCTTTCGAAATTGCTAGGTCTAAACAGGGTATCTGACAAATAGTTGCCATCTCGTAGGTGTTGAGCGTCTTTTGCATTAAACGCCATTCAACCACCATTAACACTTCTTTCTTTGAATATTCTTCAACACGCTGCCGGAGCCCTTTAGGCATTTTTTTGGGAAGACGGGCTCTTATCCCTTTGCTAATTTTAAAGCCTTTTATTGACTCTGCCCAGACCTTGAATACGTCCTCAGTGTCTCTCCCCTTCGACGATGCCGAGGAGGACGTAGCCGAGGATTTGGCCCTGCCGCCAGGGGCGGGTTGATTTTTCTTCGGCGACGTAGAGGTGTTCGAGAAGAGGTCCAGAGGTGAAGGCGGTGTTCCCCCCTTGGGGGGTATAAGGGGGGTATTATATTTCTTATTTATATTTCTCTCTTCTATTCCTATGGCGTCAGAGATTGGCGCGGTTAATTGGTCAGAGATTGGCGCGGTTAATTGACAGGCATTGGCGCGGTTAATTTTTGGGGTATTTTTGCTGTGGCACCAGAGATATTAACTTTGATTACACTCGGTTGTAATAGCTTTTTAGTGTTTTTTTTATTTGGTTCTTTATCTTTACCCCGGCAGTTTTTGACGGGGTTAATTCCAACTACGTCAGTCTCTGACGTTTGCGTCACAAGTTGACGTTTTTGGGTATTTGCGGCAGCTTTTGACTTCAAAGCTAGCTTGTGACGTGTCTTAGAATTAGCTAATTCTCTAGCTTCTTTTTCAGCTTTTGCTTTTTTATGAATTTCTTCTTCAAATTTCAAAATGAAATATCTACGGAAATGTTTTCCGACTTTCTTATATTCGATTGTTACAAAGCCTTTTTGTTGTAGTTGTTTTTGGGCTCGCTGTATTGCTCGAATGCTAAGTGAGGTGTCCTGGCTGATCGTTTCGTTGCTGGGAAAAATCCCCTTGGGCGCAGAGAGCCAGGTTCGTAAATAATGATACAAATGCATAGAATTGACCGTCAATATAGCCAGTTTGTTAAATTCTTTTCGGTATGACATGCCAAAATATTCGAACTCATCTTTCAATCTTTCGGTCATTTTGGGCTCACTTTTGGTAGATTGCCCCGTTCCAAATGAGTGATGTACAGGGTTTCGAGTTGCCATTTGTCTGGATTTGTGATTCAGTTATAAATCCATGTTGAATCAATTCGTTGATCGCCTTGCGGGACTTTTTAGGTGAAAGTCCCGTTTCTTCTTGTATTTGTTCTGGCTTCGGCCACCCTTTATCTTGGCATGTTGACCAGGTTACGAGATAAGTTGCAAGCCAGCGGGCATTTGGCGATAGAATTTGAATGAATAGATATGGGTCCTGTGGATTATTCCAAAAGGCTCGCCGACAAATGTGATCATGTCTTCCATTATTGCTCCTTTATTGCTTAAACATACGGTTAATTTTAAATGTTCTCTGAACCTTTCCCGAAGGAAGATCTGTAAGCTCAACTGAAACTAAAGGAGTTTCAAGTAGCTTTTTCATAGTATCCTCTAATTGTTCTTCATTGATTAGTAGGTATTCCATTAGCTCCTGATTGGAGGGTGTAATGCCCCCAGGAGCAAATTCCCAAGTTGCTAACAATACAAATAGACTTGTGGTATGATCTCCTGTGCCTGCAAGAATTCTAATTTCGCCTAAGTATAGGATTCCAACTCCATCTTCTTCTTGTGCTGGGGGAATGTCTCCACGTAGGCATTCTTCTATTTCCTTCTCAAATTGATCTTTTCCCATAATTTTTCCTTGTTGTATTAGTTTTATTGGTGTGTAGAAGTTTTATTGGTGTGTAGAATCTATTCTTCTTATTCTTCTGCCGCGTCCTCCTCCTCTGGAAAGGGTAATATTTCTATTTGACGATTTTTCCCCAGCCCTCTTTTTGATAAATCCTTTATCTTCCAGCTTTTAGGCGCTTCCACACGTAATGAATGTGGGTATTGGCAGCCTCGGAAATCTCGTAGTCCATCAAATAAACGAACCTTTGACCCTGGTTAACCAGGAGGTGGTAAATTCGGTATTCGACCGAGTGGAGGCGTCGTGCCATCGACGCGAGCTGATCATTAGACAGATGTCTGGAGCGCTCGTTGGAGGATATTAGTGTATTTGGAATTAGGTAATTCATTTTTTCCTTGATATTTTTTGGTGTTATGGTCTTGCTAATCTCAACTGAGATTAGAGTATCTCACGGATGTATTTTCAGCAAGATCTCTTTTATTGTTGCCAATCAAACTGAATAGTAATTACACTGTAAATGTTGGGGTTGTCCTTGAGTGCTTCTGCACTTTGGTGGGCCCTGATAATGTCATTGTTCTGGCATTATTCTCCTTGCGTCAGCGCAAGATCTGATTGAAAGCACCCCGGTATGGTATGAGCCCAGCCGGGGTGCTTCAGTTGGGGAACAGTTGTACTTCTGAATAAATCAGATTATACTGAATATATAGCAAGGAGACGATAACATGGGAAAGCATCATATGACCATGATTATGGCCAAATGTGACGCAACATTTGACGAATTTTATAAGGATAATTGGATCAAGAAGTCTGAGGGAGAAGAGGCTTTCCAAGTCTGGTATAAAGGAATACGGTCCGATTTTGACCGCCTCTGCTTGAGCAACAAAAATCGAGAATGGGAAGACGAGTACAATCTAGATAAGCGACTTAGAGGGCGGATGAACGTCAAACAGCTCTTCCAAATGTACCTAATCGGACGATACGGAATGAAAACCTGGCGTGAGGTAGCCTACGTCCACAAACAAAAATGGTTAGCCAAGGAAGTAAGGCGATTAATAGCGGCATTAGTTAAGCCGTCGTCAGACAATAAGCACAAGCATCGCCTTAAGGGGTGGGCGATTAAGAGGCTTGCTAGGTACCATATGTACAGAGCAGAGCCATACGTTCATCACAAAGTACAGCCCGATCATCCATTTTATTCCGATTGGAGCCCGATAGGTGGCAGGGATCGTGTTTACAAGAATTGGAGGTGTGCGCACATATGCTACTTTCAATGGTTAGAACGAGCTCTTCATTGTCGAGTCGGCGTGTCTCACGACCCCGCAGAAAAAGCTCGGGCAATTGCCAAGCGCAAGAAAAGAGAAGTTAGAGAGGCGGAAATGGCTAAACGCAGGTCATATTCTCGGCCACGCAGACCTGCACAGGCGCCAGTAGTCGTACGTCGACGGTCCCGTAGACTAGGATCTATGATGAATTCCTCGGCCACGTCAGAAGATTGATTCAATCGGACTAAATATGTCCGGACAGGTTAGCTACGACCCCGTAATTCAGTTATATTTAATATATAATTGACAGCCTAACCCGAAGTGGGTTAGTGTTTCACAGCAAGGAGAATTTAAATGATCATCAAGATCGATAGGTACCCAGACAGGGTGCCAGGATTACCAGATCGTTCCATTGTTATCACCAATTCTCAACGTTCAAATTTACCGTGCCCACGGAAATGGTATTTCGGGGAAGGGGAAGGTTTGTCGCCTAAAATAAAGGCGCCACCACTACGCAAAGGCACGGCTTGGGGTGGATTTATGGAGGATCTATTTGGATGGTGGACGAGTAGCGAGGAGCCCTATCCTACTGATAGGATAGAGGAATATTTAGATATTGTTCGGGTAGAATGGTATGAAATTTCAAGATTGAATCCGGAGAAATATAACATTAAAAAGGTTGAGGCTGATTTAGAAGCTTTATGCCGGGCAATGGTTGGATATATCGAATATTATGGCCCAAATCATGACAGTCACGTAAAGCCCATTCACCAAGAATTAACAGTCTGCATGCCGATTATTAGCCCAGGGGGACGTCCGTATATCCCGAGACGTGGATAGTCCCCACCTCCGTGGGATACAGGCTAGCAAGAGAGGGGGAAGCTCATAAACCAGGGCAAAGAAGGTTAGATGGCAGTATTGGTATTTAGGAGGTTGGACGGGCTATCTAGAGATGCAGCAATGAAAGATAGCGTTTGGATTGATGAATTTAAACATTCTGCTGCACCAGCTAGCTATTTACGAGGTCTGACGCACGACCCCCAGGTCCCCAGTTATGCTGCAGCATTAGAGTGGATGATTCAAAATGGTCATATAGAAGGTTTATCGCCAGATACAAGGATTGCAGGGTATAGGTACGATGTCTCGTCTTCTGTGAAACAACATGATCCTGCCGTTTTAAAGCCTAATAAGAAGAATTCAATCCCCAAATTATCTGTATCTCAATCAGCCAGAGTCCCAAGTTGGAGGTTCAAAGCCAAACTTAAATCGTTAGGTCTGAATGAATCCGATTATACCGACTATATTGAGTCACGAGTTGTGAAGTCGACAAATCGCTCTACCTGCGTGAGACCAGCCTCGTAGCCCCACGAGCACGGAGACGAGCACGACACGAGATATATGCAATTGCGAGGCAAATATCGGGTCTACGCAGGTCCCTGGCGTGCGTCCAGTCCAGAGGTGACCTAGAATCACTATTCCCCAGGCAGCCGTTATGCAAACTGCCAGGGAGCACTTGCGCATTTGGAGGCCCCTGTGAGATAGATGGACAATTTTCGAGATTAAACAATGAGGTAAAGACAGGATTAGAGTGGATAGAACCTCAACAATTTAAAAACAGGAGGACCAGATGAGCTTGGTTTTTGAAGATGCATCGGAGGTCCCGATGGAAGAAAGGTACTTTAAAATACTAGTATACGGAGATGCGGGCAGTGGAAAAACCTGGTTGGCCTCTAGTGCTAGTACTAGACTAATAGATCCTGGCGCAAGTGAGGGTGATGTATATGTGGTATTAACCGAAAAAAAACGGGGAGCAATCTGTATTTTCGGCTAATCCCAAAGCAAAGCGAGTTTTTGCGCCATCAATGGAGGAAGTTAAGCAATTTTTGCGTATGGCTAAAAGTGGTGAGCTTAAGGAAATGGGCGCTAGGACGTTAGTTTTTGACAGCCTTACAGAGATACAGCGCCTAATGAAGGACGAGATCACTGCAGGCAGGGTGGGGCCCCTATGACAATCCAGGATTGGGGAAATTTAACCGAGAAAATGAGACGTTTCATGCGTTTATTGCGTAGTCTAGACTACCATATTGTATGCACTGCATTAGCTCAATATGTAATACCCGAAGGGTCTGGAGTGAGGTTGACAGAGCCCTCATTCCAGGGTCAGAAACTACCCAATGAGGTAGCTCAATACTTCAATATGGTAGGATATGTGCAAAAGATGTTGTCAGAGATAAGGAAGAATGGAGGGCAAAAGATAGTTAGAAAGGTAATATTTGACGGGCCATCGCATATTGTATGTAAAGGATGTCACCCAGTAGTAGGCGTGCAACCTCCTGAACCGGCTCAATGGTTCAAGGATATGATGCATGGCACAAAAGAAGAATAACAAAAATAACAAAAACAACTAAATACTAGGGAAAAACAATGAAATTCAATCCAAAATCAGCAAGAGAAATCCATAAGGAAATTAACGAATCAAAAAAAAGGAATAGTCGTTGGGGGGCTAAGCCAACTCCTGGACGCAAATTATTTGCGACAGTCGGCTGGGAAAGGGGAGTTTCTAGCGTCAAAAGACGCCTTACATTAATGCAAGATTTTTGTGGTTAATGATCTTGAAGAGAATGGGGAAGAGGGGCAGAGTAGAAATAAGTTTCTACCTTACAGAAAAAGCAATGATGTACTTTTTGAGCCCAATATTAATGCAATCGAGTGGGCGACGAAATTCTAGATATGGATGACGATAAGGACGTTCTCTAAGGTGTTTGAACAAGGACAATACCTGTTTTGTGGGTAATGTCATTCAGGGCGACAAGCGCTTGGAAATTTCCGATTATTCAGTGTACGAGGGCCGTGAGACTCCTGATGATTTTTCTGCAATTATGGCGGACGCTCGAGGTAGATGGCAGAGGTATTTGAGTGGCCTCAAATGGTGGAGAATTCAAGAGAAAAACTCCTAAATACGATGGTCCCAACGATGGATTTAGTGACGGAGGGACAGGGATTATGTCCGGTGGTATCACGTCTGGTGGTATTACGTCTGGTGGTATTATGAGTGACGATGACATTCCGTTTTAAGGGACACTGATGATAATAGGGATAGATAACGCCAAGAAAGGGGCTTCAATTCTTATGAATGGAGAGGGACATGCTGTAGCGGCATGTCTCTGGAGATGGAAAGCTAAAGGTTTTACCTTGCAAATGGCTGTGCCTGGGAAGATGGTTGAGGTAATGCCAAATCTTCCCAGCTTCTGCGTATTGGGCTGTCAAGTTGGGCAATTCTTTAATCGTTATGGAGGTCGAGGGGCTCAACTTGTGGTAGAGGATGTGTTTTGTTTTAAAAATCCCAAGACCATGGGGATAATCGCTTGGAATAACGGTTTGTTTGCGGGGGGTATACAATTGGCGACAGCAGTACGCATCACAGTCGCAAATAAACCTATCCAGGTTAAAGCCGAAGTTTGGCGTAAAATTGTTCTCGGGCTCAATTCGTTTACCAAAAGAGAAATTGCAAAATCAGAATCTATAAAAAAAATGCCTCTTTTAGTCCCAGGTTTGAAGGATATAATAAAAGTACTGGGC
The DNA here is from genome assembly GCF_964019385.1 of Sycon ciliatum. Lineage (NCBI taxonomy): Eukaryota > Metazoa > Porifera > Calcarea > Leucosolenida > Sycettidae > Sycon > Sycon ciliatum. The sequence goes on along the minus strand of NW_027045064.1, from coordinate 521 downwards.
GAACACGATGACTTAACTGATGCAGCAGGGATTGCGCGTTGGTGGTATGTTACGTAGCGCTCACCAGATTGGGCGTAGCAAGGAGAATAAGCATGGGTTGGATTGACGAGGCGCGGCATGCTAAGGTGATCATGGTCGCAAAATCCTTAGGATGGCAGATATGTAAGTCAAATACTCTGCAATGCCCGGCATGCTGCGAGGTCCAGCGGGGCGCTGGGGACAAGCGTGGGCCAGTGGGAGGCAACAGCAATAACAAGGGATGGAAGTGCCATAGATGCGGAGCCACCGGTGATGCTATAGATTACGCGTCCTACGCCCTGCATGGATCACGGACGCGTGAGATAGAGTCCTCACAACTAGATGACTTGCGAAAATGGTTTATCAATGAGGGTTTTTGCCAATCCAAGCAAACTCCGGAGACCAGGGTCAGACATGTCTCTAGGACAGCAGGGCGCAAAATGCCAGTGCCCACCCCACAACAGAAGTCAAAATGGGCAAAAAGCCCCTTTGGATGGAAGAAA
>NW_027045062.1:0-35135 GCF_964019385.1 Sycon ciliatum | reverse complement strand
CGACACGAACACGCGTAACGGCGATGGGTGAGGTAGTTGACCAGCCATTGCAGGGCTGTATCCTTCAGGCCGGCCGAGGTGTTGCAGCTTCTTGAGGAGACCGGCGTGCCAGACTCTGTCGAAAGCTTTCGAAACGAGAGATCAAAAAAGCAAGCTGTGACCGGAAAGACCTTTATCTCGGCTCTCGGAAACCTCGTGCACGAATCTGGCGGAGCACAAATGGTCAAAATCCGACATTTTCTCACCTTTCTGCCCGTTCGCAGCTCAGAAAATGACGATTACCATCCTCATCTCGTTGTGTAGCTGGACATAGACAAGGGCACCAAGAAAAAGACCCACATTTCTCTAAAGAACTCGCCCACGGCTGCTGAAAGCTGAATAATAACCTATCTCCAAGTTTGGGGCTTTTTACCCGTGAATCTTCACTTTGCGACTAAACTATTCACAGCAGTGCCAAATTTTCTGGGTCACTGAATGTGGGTGCCTGCGCCCTACAAGCAAACCAAAAATCAAACATATGCGACTACTGACATTACAGCTGGCTCATGTTATAGAGAGGTACGTTGAAATTGAAAGGTGAGCACAAATGGTCAAAATCCGACATTTTCTCACCTTTCTGCCCGTTCGCAGTTAAGAAAATGACAATGACCATCCTCATCTCGTTGTGTATCTGGACATAACAAGGGCACCCAGAAAAAGACCCACATTTCTCTAAAGAACTCGCCCACGGCTGCTGAAAGCTGAATAATACCCTATCTCCAAGTTTGGGGCTTTTTACCCGTGAATCTTCACTTTGCGACTAAACTATGCACATCAGTGCCAAATTTACTGGGTCACTGAATGTGGGTGCCTGCGCCCTACAAGCAAACCAAAAATCAAACCAGTGCCACTACTGACATTACAGCTGGGTCATGTTATAGAGAGGTACGTTGAAATTGAAAGGTGAGCTGAAATGGTCAAAATCCGACATTTTCCACCTTTCTGCCCGTTCGCAGCTCAGAAAATGACAATGACCATCCTCATCTCGTTGTGTAGCTTGACATAGACAAGGGCACCCACAAAAAGACCCACATTTCTCTAAAGAACTCGCCCATGCCTGCTGAAAGCTGAATATTAACCTATCTCCAAGTTTGGGGCTTTTTACCCGTGAATCTTCACTTTTGCGACTAAACTATTCACAGCAGTGCCAAATTTTCTGGGTCACTGAATGTGGGTGCCTGCGCCCTACAAGCAAACCAAAAATCAAACCAGTGCGACTACTGACATTACAGCTGGGTCATGTTATAGAGAGGTATGTTGAAATTGAAAGGTGAGCACAAATGGTCAAAATCCGACATTTTCTCACCTTTCTGCCCGTTCGCAGCTCAGAAAATGACAATGACCATCCTCATCTCGTTGTGTATCTGGACATAGACAAGGGCATTCAGAAAAAGACCCACATTTCTCTAAAGAAATCGCCCACGGCTGCTGAAAGCTGAATAATAACCTATCTCCAAGTTTGGGGCTTTTTACACGTGAATCTTCACTTTGCGACTAAACTATTCACAGCAGTGCCAAATTTTCTGGGTCACTGAATGTGGGTGCCTGCGCCCTACAAGCAAACCAAAAATCAAACATATGCGACTACTGACATTACAGCTGGCTCATGTTATAGAGAGGTACGTTGAAATTGAAAGGTGAGCACAAATGGTCAAAATCCGACATTTTCTCACCTTTCTGCCCGTTCGCAGCTCAGAAAATGACAATGACCATCCTCATCTCGTTGTGTAGCTGGACATAGACAAGGGCACCCAGAAAAAGACCCACATTCCTCTAAAGAACTTGCCTACGGCTGCTGAAAGCTGAATAATAACTATCTCCAAGTTTGGGGCTTTTTACCCGTGAATCTTCACTTTGCGACTAAACTATGCACCCAGTGCCAAATTTACTGGGTCACTGAATGTGGGTGCCTGCGCCCTACAAGCAAACCAAGAATCAAACCAGTGCCACTACTGACATTACAGCTGGTCATGTTATAGAGAGGTACGTTGAAATTGAAAGGTGGCAGAACTATGTCCTCTCTCTCTCTCTCTCTCTCTCTCTCTCTCTCTCTCTCTCTCTCTCTCTCTCTCTCTCTCTCTCTCTCTCTCTCTCTCTCTCTCTCTCTCTCTCTCTCTCTCTCTCTCTCTCTCTCTCTCTCTCTCTTCTCTCTCGCTCGCTCGTTCTCTCTCCTCTCCGTGTGCTCCAGCTACATAGCACGGCATTCCGTGCGCTTCAGCTACATAGCACGGCATTCAGTTTGCTTCGATAGTATACATGTTAAAGATTGTGGACTTGTTGTTAATTTTATCTTACTTCACCAAGTGAACAGGCATTTCCGCCTTCTCACCAGGTCTGGAGACCTAGCTCAGAAAGACTGATGAAGACTTCTGATGAGAAAAAAACGGTACAAGTTCTTGATGACCAAAGATGTACAGTGAAACCTGTTAAAGACGACCACTCAAGGGACATTCAAAATGTGGTATCCATTGCCAGGTGGTCTCCTTATCCAGGGACATTTGACTGGAAATAGCATCCCTCGGTCATGGTAGCAGTGGTCTTTGCGGGCAGGTGGTCGCCTTATCTGTCCGAGTGGTCGCCTTGACGACGACATGTTTTACTGTATTTAGTACTTTGTTTAGAACCCTGTTCGTTTTTCCACTCTTCCACTCAGTCTCTCTTGCCACATCATTACTAAGTACTGATTTTCCATCCCTTGCCTGGGCCATGATGGGGTTCTCAGGACTGGCGAAAGCAGTTTCTGATTGGTCCGGCCATACCCTAGCCTTTCATACAGTTTGTGTATGATATGTAGGGTATACACATGACTTTCATACAGTTTGTGTATGATATGGAGGGTATACACATGACCTCCTCAGCGGTAAACACACATTGGTGGGCAAAAAAAACATTGGTCCGGCCATGGCCTGACCAACTGGACCGGTTCCATCCGGCCTAGTTCGTTACACTGCAGTTTCACTATTGCCTATCGAGGGGATCTACTCGGAGAAATTCCATGTGTTCTGGAAAGAATTTGTAACGTGGAGATTGTGGGCACAAGTTATGTGATCGAGTCCACCAACTAAACCAAATTTTCAATTTCCATGTTACTTTTTTCCTTGGCTCCCCATCTGAGTTCTGGAAAGGGTACTGAAGTACAAATAAAGAGCACAAAGAAAAGGAACGGGCACAGCAATTCAACGGCGCAAGTCAAGGCGTTGCCATGGTTGCTGGGGATAGCCTACTGTACTCAGTCCAGTATACTGGTACATGTAACTAGAAAAAACTCGGATGGAGAGCCAAGGATAAAAATTTAGAAAAAGAGAGGACCATAAATCCTTCTTGTGGTAAAGCGGGATTCACAGAAGCTTTTTTGCGATGCGACACGCGATGCGACGCGATCTGCGACGGACGCGTGCGATGCGAACTCGCGAAATACCATTCACAGAAGAAGTCAGTGATCACTGGTGATGCGACAAAATCTTGCTGATTTGGCTACGTCACCATGATATTGGCGCGGTTTGACACAACTTGTACAAATTTATAGGCAACTCTTGAACCTTTGTACAACTTTGCTGTAGAAAAGGTCAAAATCGTACGCCAAATCGCTTGTCGCATCGCATCGCATCGCAAAAGTTGAGCCAAGCAGCAAGCTCAACTTCTGCGATGGCTTGCGATGGCCCAGTTGCGGCAGTTGCGTGGGGTGCGACAAGGCTGCGATTTGGGGTTTTCCCGGTTTCGCGCCTGTCGCATCGCGTGTCGCATCGCAAAAAAGCTTCTGTGAATCCCGCTTTAGTGTTGGACAAAACGGATAACTTGTAGACTCATGGTCCTCCCTTTTTTAAATTGTGATTAGATAAAGTTACGGTTACCACACTGTCAAGCTGCCCATACATATGTACAGTCGAGCGCCGATTATCCGGATCGTCTGGTAGGGCTGACAAAAAAACAAGATCAGCAGCTTTTTCTAGATTTCCGCTGATTTTTGGCACCACTCGCAGCACCATTCCAGCGATGCACAAGATGTATTACAACAGGTTTGAGTATGGACTCGGATGGACAGCCAATTAAACCGCAGTAGTCATTTTGAAGGAGCTGGAGTGTGACTAGTTCCTGTTGCACTGCCGAAGAGAACGTAAACTGATGAAAACATGCGGGACTGTGATGTGCATGTTTAGATAGATGTGTGACTGCTGCGGACCTTATACGAACTTTCTTCTCATCCGAACCACCTGAAGACAGCCCGCTCCCCGAGGGGTTCCCATACTAGTACTCAGCACTCTACTGTTTAATGATTGGATGGACCAAATGAAGATGTAAGGCCAAACTAAAGAAGGTGTGTGGTTCGACTAACATGGACATTTTTTTTACGGGCGGGCGGGCGGTTTTTTTTTTTAATATATATTTTTAGTACATGTAAATACACTGTACTGCCTTTAGACACCCAGTACATCGGCATTATTACGCAGTGTTATGCCATACATGTTGTATAAAGGGATCACTGGCTAATACTTTGAAACATTGTGTAGCTCTGGAACGAGAAGAGAATAACTTCAAGCGGTGACTCTGACTGTCCAAATCATCAAGCAAATGAAGAACGATGCGAGTTGAAAGTAAGTTCGGGAACTACTTCGAAGTACAAATTGTACAATGTACCGGTACATGTATTGCTAGTTTGGTGTCGGCGTGCACGAATACATGGGCTTTTTCCATCGACGCTTAGCGCTTCCTGTGCTTGCACACATGGAGCAGCAACTTACCGGTACAGGTGAAATATCGTTCCCAATACACGAGGAAAGTGCAATCTCGTCTGTCCTTCATCCCAAAACAGAAGGCCGTCCTTAATCTGGAACGAGGCAATCACTCTCAACCGGACGGTCACTTCAAAACTAGTAAGTCTCGCCAGTCTGCCGGTGGTCGTATCGAGTAGACTCTACTACCAGCACAAGGCAGCAGTCGTACCACTCACTGCACTGCACTGCAGTACAACTACAAGTCAAGTCCAAAAGGAGCTGCCGTTATTATTATTATTATTATTATTATTATTATTATCTGTCAAGTGTCATTAATGACATTGTACATGATCATCACCACGTGCGCTCGATCTAATCATTGATTGTCTTAGGGCGCGTTTGGTTGGTACGAACTAGAACAGGATTCACCAGAACAGCGCGTTTGGTTGGGACTGCACCTGTTCTGGGTCGGCCAGAACATGTTCTGCTTGCTCCGGCCTCGAGGCCGGAGCAGACCGAGCAGTTTCACTTTTTCACAGTGAAACCTGGCGGGAACATCGATTTTGTTCCCAAATGATCACGTGCACACGCTTTTGGGTTGGACTCGTCGTACCGTACAAAGTGACCATGGTGATCCATACACATTTTGAAGAATGCACTAAGTTTGGCACATTTTCCCACAAAAATGTGCTCTGTTTCTGGAGTAGCGTTTGGTTGGCATGAGGCTGCTCCATGTGCACCAGCTGTTCGATCCTGTTCTAGATCGTACCAACCAAACGCACCCTTAATTTTATGTTTTGCCCGTACAAGAGGCATGGTAAAAAAAAAAAAAAAAAAAAAAAGGAGCCGCCTGCGTCCGCAGACTCACGCTGCACAGCACGTAGACGTGGACGTGTTCAGTCCACGTACATACGTCAGTCACACGACAGCCCGCCGAAAAAAAGTTACGGTCGGGCTGAAAAATGTACGGTCGGTCGGGTGAGTCGAACCACAGACCTTCTTCAGTGTGGCCTAATTAACAAAATCAAGATCATCTTACCTCAACGCCCAGAATACATCGGTACCGCTCGTACCCGGACCTCAAAGTTACGGGGGCGTCGCTCTACCGGCGCGCTGCGGGTGAGTTCTAGTGGAATTTTTGTGGAAATAGTGAGGTCATGTGCCAGATCTCTTTACTGCTGGCCTTTGAGCCTTCCCAGTCAAAACTTACGGTCCCGGACCGCCCGGATAAGAGCTAAAGATCAGAGTGTTCTGTGACATAGAGTGGGCAGAGCGGGACTATTGTACATACAAGCATCAAGCATCAAGAGTAAATAAGCTCGCAGCTTGAGAATACAGGGTCTCCTACGGCAAAAACTCACACCACCGGTCGCTAAAAACGGGCTGGGAACGTAAAACGGGAAACTACGCCACGCGATGTGAGTTTCGCCGCCGGCAGACCACATACACCAGGTATTCAGAGTTGCACACTCTTGGGAGCTTAGTAGACTCTTGATAATATCTACAGCTGTACACTAAGCCACACACGCACGGTGCATCAGGGAGTCGCGGTCTTTCATTTCACGACTATCCCTGATGCAGATCTACAATACACTGTTTCTCACACAAAACACACAATCCTTTAAACTGCTTTATGTACATGTGTACTCTTGATAGCATTGCTACAGCTGTTTACACATCGTTGAAAACTCACCGATCACATCATGGGTGAGCTGTAGATTATAGAGTGTAAGGCTCTCGTTGAACGCATTCACACAATCCAGGTCGATTTCAGCGATCCTCGCGATCCACGCACTAACAGCTGAACGCTCTCGCACGCGGCCGTCAGGTGTCATCAGTTCACGCAGAAGGCAACTTGTACTCCTACAAAATTAATGTAGCCCGGTCCAGACACCTGGGCACCGGTTCGTGGAGAACTGGAGATGCCAGGCTGCAGTAACAGTTCCAACTAACTTTCAGACAACTAAGACCCTAACGCTCTGAGGCTAGGTGTGGATGACCTTGACACTGCCATGATGCTGTCCCGTCTTCCGCAGTCGTGCGATGCCAGAGCTATCACTACGTCACCGGGGACATCTACATGTTTTTTTTTGTTTTGTTTTGTTTTTTGTTTTTTTTTTACTAGAGCCACGTAAACCCGTCATGTGTGAGCCATGAATAAGGGGATAGTCCATCGGCCAAGTCTCAAAATCGAAAGTGGTGATGCACTGAGCTTCCAACTAAACGCGACCATACCCAGCACGTAGAGAATATATCAGAGAACACTATTCCGTTTGTTGGACGTGCCGAATTCAGTCCAGGGCGTCGATACGAAGCGTTCTTCGTCGCCGAGTTTTTTACTGTGCGCTCCATTTGAGAGTGCGCAGAGTTCTGATCGAGAGTTTTTTGAGCAGATTTTCAAATTTTTGAGGCTGTCAGCTGACAGCTGTCAACCCTAAATGGCACTTAGTATGTGACAGGCAATAGGTTTTGGTGCCTCCATGCCTTCTAATAAGTAACAATTAATAGTTCTATCTTCCTTCGTTTCACTTCGCTGCTTCGCCCACCACCTCTCAGGAGATGACAGCGTACCTGCACTAGTCAGCTCTCGCTAACCCTGTCTCTCTTTCTCCGTCTTAGCGCTCGTCATTCGTGTCCTTCTGCTGGGGCGAGCTTGATACTGTTGTGTCGTAGTTTTTAGGCAATAGTGGCTGTTGTTCGCGTGACGATCAGGATTTATGGAGAAAGACGACGACTCGCCAAGTTCCCATGCAGCCACAGACGGCGTAGCAATTCTTACCGCCAACCCTTCGAGCAACGGAACCGGCCTGAGTTGGAAATCGTGTCTGTGTAATTGTGCCACGATACGGATGAAACACACAGGCTCACATGTGACGAGATGAAGATAATCTCAACAGGCTGACGGAAATCCAACAGGCTCACGGGAACGCTGCAGTTATGGTCGGAGACACGGAGTTATTTAGTCACTGGTAAATGTTGCATCGAGAGCTGTGTGCTCTAACACACTTGTAAAAATCATGAAAAAGCGAAAATAATGCAATGGTGGGGCTGAGTGGTGTTCTGTGGAGGAGACGTCGCTGTCTCAGTATTCAACGCCGGACCCTGTATTTCAAGTCTGTGGTCATGCTCGATCATAAGTTCCTGTATGGCTCCAGTGCCTTCTCAGCATTGTTGGCGGGTAAGCACCTGGATCGTGTCCAAGTACTGCGGCTCTGGTGGCTTGAGGGATGTACGGGTGCTCGCCGTGCACCCCTGCCGGCAATCTGCTAGTGAAGCTTGGTACCTACTGTGTCCGGGAGATTTTCATCCAGAAGCTGATCTTCCTAGGCTGGAGCTGCTGCTACTCCTGTGCTAGCCCTCAACCACTGGCGCTCCTACTCGGCTCCAGTGTGGGCCATTAACCACCCTGCCTGATTTCGCACTGTTGCTATTCCACACCGTCAGCATTTAACTCTGAGGTCAGACCTTGATCCCTCCCACCATATGCTATCTGTCTGTCTGCCTCTCTCTCACACACAGATGTGCGCGCATACACACAAACACACATGCACACACACACACACGCACACACAGTGACACAAACATACACATAGCCAACTTCTCTGTGTTTGGTGATCATCATCTGTTTTCTGATGTGCAAGCTCACCTCTGATGCCGATTATTTCCTTGCTTAGACCCGGTCTGCTATTAGACCAGTCTGCTCTCCCTTCACTCGCTTGTAAATCCTACTTGGAGCAGTAAGGTTGTGTCACTGCTCCTACTGATGTCATTGTTGTGAAAGCAATATCATCGCCATTGGTGGTACTTTTCCACCGTGCATGAATCATTTTAAACAATCATCATCTATGTGTCACGGCCTAACCATCCTCGTTACTCCCCTCATCGTGACTAGTGCTGTACCTTTGAAACCTACTTTGCTTCAGTGTATATTCGCTCCAAAGCTCTTGTTTTGTTGCATAGTGATCTGACGCAGTGTGCTATAGCCTATCGGGTAATATGGATAAGATTAGTACAGTCGGCATCGCCTATCGAGTGACCAGGTACATGTATAAGGATACTAGTACATGTATACCGGCTTAATGATATCGGAACACAAATAGCACTATGTGTGCAATATTCCTTTCTAAGCTCACGCTGTGCGGTGCAGATAGGTCATGTGTCGTTGCCAACTTGCCGCATGTGCATGTGCAGCAGGAAGGCACCACATGTCGACTACTACTTATACTGTACAGCATTGTGTGCTTACATGCATCTACGGCCTTGTGGATGCAATTGAGTCTCACATACATGTACATGAAATATTGCTTGTAGCGCGGCATCAGGTGTTAACATACAATGGCTAAATATTTTTCTCGCAATAATGACCGTATTCACCACAAGTGTGTTTATGTCCAGAGCCAACCCAAGTCCTGTATTATTTATGACCATGACAACAAGACTTCCGGGCTGAAATTCTTCTATGACAGGCATGAACACTTGCCTTACAATTGTTCGTGATTGTACGAAGTACATATTCGCTGTTGCATCAATTTTGCACCATTTACATTGTAGTGCCACTAGTGGTATCACCTGCATGCGTATTGAGTCAAACAAGGTTACCTCTGCCTATAATTATGCTTATCGTGGCTATCAAGAGCTTCGATGTAAATTCCCAGCTGACGAATGGTGTCCAGCTTGTGTTCAGCTCAGCTGGCACTCACAACTCATAATAATTGCGTTCTAGACGCCAGATGAGATGTTTCAGCTACAATTTAGACAAAACGTCCGTGTTCAAGAAAGCCGTCACTTCATCTTCTGTCCATCCTCAATAGCACGTTCAAGCAAATACGTCTGAAACACAGTAGCGACAATCCGACAGCGGCGACACGCCGTCTTCTCCGAATGAGCTTCTACCGTTCTAATTCAGATTCCCCCAAAAATGTCAAAATAAATAATAGATTTCCGCCAAGCTCGCTAGAATCTTGCGAACCGTCAACATGCAGGCATTTCAAGTGTTCGAGCGTGCGTAGATTCTGCTCAGCGGCTCAAGAACATTCGCCAAGCGAAAAAAAGTCGATGAGAAAGATGTAATGGTGGACGAAATTACGAAAATCGGAAGAAGGTATTCGACCCAGTTCGACTATCCTGGACTGGATTGGCAACGTCCAACAAACGGATTCGTATTCTATGGGGTCTCATGAGCTAGTGTGCCAAAGGGCGTTTAGTTGGAGCTTCAGTGCATCACCTTCGCCGAAAGAGGCCCTTTCTGAGATTTGGCCGATGGACTAGGAGTGGTGGCGTGGTCTGGGATGTAGATCTACATACGTCAAATGTCGGAATGCAATCGGGAGAACATAATATTTATCGCCGCCGTAAGCCAGTCTATTCAGCACACGTCACTAACAGGCTGTATCAACATTCATTGAATGACTTGAGGAGGACTCACAGGGTACGCCCAGTGACTGCGATTACCAGTCATTCTCGAAGCAGACAATGAAACGAAAGTGCCACGGAGTCGGGGGCAATACGTTGTTCATTGACCAAGACTGAATGATTCCGAGCTAGCGACAGAGTAAACATTGGTTGTGTCTGAGAAGGAAGAAGATAGGACGCTAGGATAGCCAATCCATCCTAAGCTGTCGCATCACTGGGAAGTAGAGGTCTACCGGTGACCTACACAGCGGCTAATCACCGCGGTCACGATCCTTGGCCGGCTATTTCTCTCCACGCAAGCAGCTGAAAACTTCCGTCAGACAGATACCGGTAGATGAACCAGTTGTCGACTTTTGTCGATGTGCACGCTAGCAGTGAGGATGTAGCTGGTGCCGATAGAAATGGGACAGGCCATCACGATACTCCATACAAACTTCCTGACTCTGAGTCTTTACTGGTTTTGTCAAATTTGTTCCACACGATCACAAACAATCCATCTTAGGCCGAGTAAAAAAAATTACTAGATGATCGTCCTTTTTTTTGGAAAAATCGGGGAGGGCGGGAGGATTTTATTTTTATTTTTTTACTTTTTACCCTCTCATGCACACAGTGTACACAACAACATCAAGGTTTTTTTTCTCTTTTTTTCTTTTTTTTTCTTTTTTTCTTTTTCTTTCTTCAGCAGATCGATACTGACGTTGTGATATACTAGTAGTATGTGGTCCATAATTATAGTAAAGAAAGCAGGGAGTCGTATAGACCCGGGAGGCGACACGAGGCCTTCCGGTCCGACTATGATTGACTCGCGGCACTTTCTCCCACTTTTCCCTCAGATATCCCCGGTGCGTGCCCTGAGTTATAAACCAACTACTCCGCGTACTTATGCCATGGGACTTTGGGAGTGCACTCCTTGGGGAACGGACTCGTAAGTGCAGGATCGATAGGATCGTGGGAAATCGTAGCTCGAAAAGAAGAAGAAGAATGAACTACTTTTCCAAGTAATTAGTTGCATTTGATGATCGTGATTGAGGCAGAGAGTGCTGCTGATCGCGATCCAGATCCGGGTCAAGAATCACCTCCTGATCCTAAGGAAACCTCAGCTGACGTAGATCTACGTTCTCTTCGCGTGAACGCTCAGTCTGTATTGGCTTGGGCCACAGGTATGGTTTGAATTCTAATTTTCTATGTTATTATATTTTTCAATTTGTCTTGAAACTTTCAACCTTGCTACTTAGCGGCTTCTGATCTGGTGCGCGTACTGCATAAAAAGTTGCGAATAATCATGAATTGGAAGAAATACTTGTGGGTTGATAGAGTGCAGTACTTGTTCAATGGTTTCTACAGAGCGTTCCGAATCCCAGCCGCTAAAGACCCACAGAAGGCAAGAAGCTTGCGTTGCAAAGCTGCTGTCCCGCCTGACTGCGGAGAAAGAAGACTCGTTTATGGTTGTTCTACAGCCGCTGCTGACGTCCATCAGCTCTGTCCTGCTCCCAGCTGCAGATAGGCCTGGATTTCAATGAGTCGTGTCCCAACTCCGGTGTGAACGATTTCCCGACGTCAAGACGAAGTGGGGTCAAGTCATGGGTGTTGCAAGGAAGCTGTCACAAGATGATCCGGTATTGAACGGTAGGTTTTGTAAAGCTGCTCTAACATTTGGATCCTATAAATTATAACATTAAATTATTATTTGTATTCACGAAGCCATGCCCAAGACGTGCGACATAGCGTGCGTTCGTGTGTATGTGTGTGCGTGCGTGTGTATATTGTGTGCGTATGTGCGCGCTTGTGTATGTCGTAAAATCCCGCCAGAGCACCCCTACCTCCGGAACCATTCGAGTAGATCCATTTGGGGAGGGGCGGATGGGCGAGTCCTGCTTGCCGCATTCAGTACTACATGAAAAAGTACTCACCCTAAGAAAACTGTGCGTGCGTCTCGTACACCCAACAAAAGTCAAGAGCTGGGAGTCGTACAAACCCATCAAAACCCTAGGGTGTGTGCGATCTCTGGTCAAGAGGGTGGGAACTGTTGCGTACATTTCCAACCAGGTCGTAGACGCGTCGGCAGTACAGTATGACCTCACACTTCACATAGTCATACGAGGATACAACTCTATTGATAGATAAGATAACGTGCTTGTAGATCTCTGCCATGCCAAAGTTGCATTCAGTAGAGGTAGTAGTCTCTGTCAAACGTGTTTGCCATTGGCTCACGGCACTTGTAGCAGCTGATCGGACGATGCAAATCATCCAGGACTCCCGGTCCACATTAGCTGGTTCTTGATATGCCTTCGAAAATATACCATGGCACGCACTTTCCACTGTTGTTACATAGGGCCGGACGTGTGTTGTCCTGAGCTTGCCACGATACTTTCCGATCTGTCCATCTCCTCTCTTTGTTAAGTTGAAATTATTTGAAGAGCTGATGGCTGGTAACTTGCTGGTCAGCTGGTAGGAATACGTTTGCAAGTGTTGCTGCTGATTTGTACATTAAATTGCCGGAGTGACGTGGCCTTGAGTAGTCTTCCCCAGCAATGAACTGGAGAGTAGCATGCGTATTGAATTCTCTTGTTGCCGGTTCATCGGCCCCTCTCCATGACACCGGACTAGACTGAATTACTGGCGTCCCTCCATCGCCCTGCTTTTCGCCTCGAACTTCACGAGTATTGAAATCTGGACCCAACATAATAAAAGTGGGACTCAATTGCGCAGTTCAGACGATAAATTGATGCAATAAGGGGTCATCGCAAAAGTGATTAGTCATCCCTGAAAAAACATCATTCATTTCGTACTCGGACCTCCTCTCCACCCTCCGAAATGAATGGACGACGAAAATCGCATGCATGTACATGTGTATGCATAGCGTCAGTCGACTGAGATTTTAGCTCCCCCCCTGGAACGATCTTCGTTTCAGGGACGACCAAAAACTTGTGTGACCACTGACTTTCTTTCTCTGTTATCAAGCAGTATGCATTATTTGTAACAGTAATTACTTGTCTGTGTCATGTGGATGCATTGTCTTATTTCCTTTTTCAGGCTACAGCACAACCGAGAGAACGAAATGTACGTCGCAATCAAGCTATGTCGTTGCCATCTTCTATGTGCCATGCGTTACCTGATGTGCCAGCCTGCTATGTCGGATACCGCTAACCATGCATCGACTAGGCGCCAGGCGCGAACTGATGGTGGTGGTGAGAAGGAGAGCTCTGTGCCAGAATAACTTTGCAGTTTAGAGAGCGTGTCAGGGCAGGCGTGTATTTACCCCCATATTGCCAGGTGTGTATTTACCACCATATGAACCAACCATAAGTGCAGTCGCAGTGGAGTCTTCAACTTTATTCTCCCGAGTCAAGCTCCTTGTGATGACATCTAAGAAGAAGATTGCCTGATGAGTCCAGCCGGGACGAAAGGTACGTCGCAATCAAGCTATGTTGTTGCTGTGTCATCTGCTATGCGCCATACGCTACCTGATGTACCAGCCTGCTATGTCGGACACCACTCACCCTGCATCGACTAGGCGCCAGACGCGAACTGATGATGGTGGTGGTGGCGGGAAGGAGAGCATGCCAGAATAACTTTTCAGTTTAGAGAGCGTGTGTAGGCAGGTGTGTATTTACCGCCATATGAATCAACCACAGTACGATCAGCTGACATTATAACTTATAAGGATGATCTCGTGCAGCGCTATTATTGATATTTTTTAAGTCTTTTCTAAGGACTCTCCACTGCAGCGTTTTCTTTCCACTCGGTTCTCTTCTTTTCATCGCTCAGCTTGCACTTGCAATGCTTATACATACTGATCAATCCCGTTCAATTTTCCGTACATTTTTCTCAAAATCCATAGCGTGGACGAAGTAGTGATTTTCCGTACAAATATGGAAAATACGGAAGGTTGATAGCACTGTGTTGAGGCAGCTATTGTTTGACTTTATTTGGAATTAATTCTGTGGTATTTGCACACATTCCTGAGTGCATTGTATTACTATTAGCATCCAATGTGTGTTATCTGTGCGAGCTTCTAACCTTGTGAACATTCACCGAAGGTTCGGTTGGTGGCGCACAAGATCTTCCGGGATGGCTCTTGCGGGCTCTCAGCCCTGCGTTCACTGCATAAAACTTGGCAGAACAGTTCAAGTTTCAATTTAGGCCATTTCCTCACTCTGTGACTCCCAATATTTCACATGTGCAATGATTATAAGTATTGTAGATCACTGGGACAGCGCCACTTTGTTAGCCGATGTTAGTCCTGAAGAAAAATTGACTTCATTGCCCTAAAGGTGAGAAGAAATTGGGACTATTTGTGAAGGAAAACTTTGGAAAATGTAATTTCGAATAAAAGTCATTTCGTTTATCTGGATAGGTCCAATATTTCACAAATGTGCAATATAAGTATTGTAGATCACTGGGACAGGGCAACTTGGTCTGTCGAAGTTAGTTAGTCACGAGGAAAAAAATTACTTCATTGCCCTAAAGGTGAGAACAAATTGGGACTATTTGTGAAGGAAAACTTTGGAAAATGTAATTTCGAATATAAGTCATTTCGTTTATCTGGATAGGTCCAATATTTCACAAATGTGCAATATAAGTATTGTAGATCACTGGGACAGGGTAACTTGGTCTGTCGAAGTTAGTCCCGAGGAAAAAATTACTTCATTGCCCTAAAGGTGAGAAAATATTGAGGCAATTTGTAAAGAAAGGATTACCTCATCTTAGGTGGTCAAAGTGCCTCAGAGTTCGAGTGGCAGTGCAAAGCCAGTGAGTAAGCCAGTGAACAAGACCCTTTATTAGTGAACTCCTCAGCGATGGCCGCAGATGGCTGTATTTCGGCAATGGAGATCGAAAGTCTGACCACAATTGTTCAGCGAAAGGACGAAGACGACGCTATGACTGTACGGATTTCCCGGGCGCTATGACCTATGTATGGACTTGTCCCACACCGAGCAGGTCGTAATATTTTGAATCGTTGAGTCGATCATAGTTGTGCACAAGTGATGCGCGTGTCGCCTCCCGGGTCTATACGACTCCCTGAAAGAAAGTATTAAACAAAGCGTGCACATGTTTCCTGCATCCGCGATCGGTAAAAAACCAACGATTTCGGCAAAAACTCACGATTTAAAAAATAAAATATTTCTTGGGGCGCTGACAAAAACTGGGGCGGACGGGGACGATCATCTAGCTTTTTTTTTTACTTGGCCTTATATCGGATACTCTTAGTCTTACAACATAATCATTAGACTAAGGCATGGCCTGGGACGCACGTCAGTGTTAAGACCGTATGCGTGTTAAAACAAAATGGCGTCACGATTTATTGAAAGTGGTATAGTTGGTGGTACGAGTGTTCAAAACCATTTGAACTTCATACTGTTCGTCTTCTTTTTGACATGCTCTCTTTCCATCGTCCTTGGCTTTCGTTTGTTGAGAGCTGTTTTGGCTTTCTCCTATACCTCTGGGGGATGCCAAGTGATGGTTTTGAGAGGCTGGTGATGGCTGTGAGCGAGAGTTTGCCGATCGGCGTCGTCCTCGCTATAGCGATGAAAATACTAGTTACTGCGTACCTGGCAGATATCACAACACGTCGGAGCGTCCAGGAGCAAAGGAATCTTGGGTTTTCACTGGAATCTAGTTCCTCCAGCATCGTGTAGCCCACCGTCGGTGAATGGCGGTCCAGAAAGGTCGAACCTGGTCTTCTGCAGCATCTCGCAGTCCTGCGAGGCACACTGAATACGCCTGTCATGTATTCTACAAATAAAAATCACGAAGTAGTGGACTTTACAGTGATGAGTCTATCCTGTATGCTGCAAAAGACGCAGGAAATGTGACTGGTGTCCGTACACTGGACGCCAATATCATCCCAGTCTTCTCCTGCAGGATCTGTTTGACATTGACATACCGGTATGCAGTGGGTCGACATTGGCCTGGTTTGGCAGCTATCTGCCTGGGTGGATGTAGCAGGTTTGCATTGGCGCGTCGTCCAGTCCGACATTTTCTTGTAACTGTGGAGTACCGGCAGGGTTTGAGAGGTTGCTCGTGCTGTGAACACATCTCTACTGCCTGTCTCGTCCTGGAAGTGCCGTCTCGCCGCTTCCTTGCTCTACAGTCACGCCGTTATTTCGCTTTGTTTCGTGGTGCAGCTCAAAACCTGCCCAAACAACTGTGAGCTCGCAACATGGTATGGACAAATTGCACCACTCATGCTGGTTAACTAAAACCGGGATAGTCGAGTAAGCGAGTTCACTCCCTGGGCCATGGCAAGATCTGTTCAGCGTGGGCTATTCCAACCTCCAAGTGCATAGTCACCGATCGATCCATGCGATGGTGGTTGACCTACAAAGAGCCAAGGTCTACGAGTACTACTATTGGATGCTGTCTACATGCAGTCAACAAAACCAAAGTACCTCAGTATGCCCAGAATAGGGCATGTGCATCTATAGCATGACACAACAGGGGTTCTGGCGGCACCTGTCAAACAAGCAGTAGCGACTAGTGCCAGCTACCTATTGGAGGCTAGCCGCTACAGTCTGTCACTGGAGATAATTATTATGTTCACTGTTTAGACTGAGCACAATCAATGATGCCCAATCAATCTGCCCAATGTGTGTTCTGTTCCACCTAATTATAACGTCCCATCGCATCAACCCTACTACACGCACATGTCGTCACTCTAGCACGACTTGTGTTATTATTGTTTATTTTGATTCGCACGATAAATAGAGCACAATAAACGTTAACTTGACCGAAGGTTAAAGGGGACTGCAGATAGAGGAACACATCGAGTTACAGGTACCGGCATCAATACAGTATCAGAGAGAAACAAACAAAAATGAGAGGTACGCAGAAAAACTCTCGTAAGCCCAAGGGGAAGTGGTTGATGAGGGATGAATGCACTCTCCACGCTCATCTACACTGTTCGTGGAAATGCACACATACATACAATAATATACAACATAGCAATAGCATGCACAGAACCGAACAATTTCATGTTCACACATGCCAGCACAGACCTGAACATTAGCACCAAAAGCCGATACAGACAATATCCCCATACACACAGACGCACACACACACACACAATGTCCCATGTATGCGCCCGTGGCGAGAAAATCACGCAAATCTACAAATGCACTGGATGTGAACCCACAGATTTTCTCCTATAGCAACGATAGCGGATCTGATTCTGAATGAAACACACACAGAATACAATCATTGAATGCCCATCCGCAGATGATGGCAGGTCCTGAAAGAACAGGCAGTGTTCCAGTGATGGGGAACAGAACTTCGAGTGGCGAGTGAGGTATACACACACACACACACACGTGCGTGCGCGGGCACACACTAAAGTATTCAGAAATAGAATCAACATCGTAGTATTCATTGGTTGGGGAATGGAAAGGAAAATAAAACATTGCTGTAGGTTATTGTTGTAAGGACACTGGGAGCACAACAGAAAGGTAAGCAACTTGCTTTGAAGCAAAGAAAGTTATTATTCCACGGATCTCAGAAGGAAGGAACGTTCCAGAATGCTGCACTGGCAACAGGCGGCCTGCATGTGCGCGGCCCCTGCAGTCGGTCCAGCTGCCGGCCTTGCAGTGCTGAAAAGAATGTGCAGTACAGCATGTCACATAGTATCGCAGCCTGGACAAATAGGCGCTGGGAAGTCCTAGTTATGTGCTCACCTACACCACGATGCACCAATCTTCTGAGCTACTTTGGCAACAACTTTGTCCACTTGAGACTCCCATGGGCTGAGCCAGTTGTTGAGGGCTGCACCAAGGTGGACGACAATGACCGCTGATGGCCAGGCAATCCATGACACGCAGTCACTAGGGCATCGTCAACATGGCGCTGAGGCTGGATCGATAAAATCAACCTTTAGGCTGCCGCGGGGTTGACAACGAGGCCGCTGTCTCGAAGCTAGTCAGTCAGCCTGGTCACCGCCATTGACGAACCAGTCGCCACCGCCAGCAGTGGCGGTAGGTTGTGACAAGTGTGGTGCAATATTGTCAGCAAATTCAGTACTCAGGATAAGATGAGTGACAAAGGGAACGTTGTGTTTGATAATATTGAAGTGAACAGGGATGATCACAAACCCTGCGCGTACTCCACCGTGAGTTACAAGAAAATTCCGGACTGGACGACGAGCAAACACCAACCTGCTACATCCAACCAGGCAGATACTATTACGATAGCTGCCAAACCAGGTCAATGCCGACCTACTGCATAATGTCAATGTCAAACAGATCCTGCAGGAGAAGACTGGGGTGTTGGCGTCCAGTCACTGAGTGTACAGACACCAGTCACATTTCCTGCGTCTTTTGCAGCATACAGGATAGACTCATCACTGTAAAGTCCACTACTTCGTGATTTTTATTTGTAGAATACATGACAGGCGTATTCAGTGTGCCTCGCAGGACTGCGAGATGCTGCAGAAGACCAGGTTCGACCTTTCTGGACCGCCATTCACCGACGGTGGGCTACACGATGCTGGAGGAACTAGATTCCAGTGAAAACCCAAGATTCTTTTGCTCCTGGACGCTCCGACGTGTTGTGATATCTGCCAGGTGCGCAGTAACTAGTATTTTCATCGCTATAGCGAGGACGACGCCGATCGGCAAACTCTCGCTCACAGCCATCACCAGCCTCTCAAAACCATCACTTGGCATCCCCCAGGGGTATAGGAGAAAGCCAAAACAGCTCTCAACAAACAAAAGCTAAGGACGATGGAAAGAGAGCATGTCAAAAAGAAGACGAACAGTATGAAGTTCAAATGGGTTTGAACCAGGGAGTCGTATAGACCCGGGAGGCGACACGAGGCCTTCCGGTCCGACTATGATTGACTCGCGGCACTTTCTCCCACTTTTCCCTCAGATATCCCCGGTGCGTGCCCTGAGTTATAAACCAACTACTCCGCGTACTTATGCCATGGGACTTTGGGAGTGCACTCCTTGGGGAACGGACTCGTAAGTGCAGGATCGATAGGATCGTGGGAAATCGTAGCTCGAAAAGAAGAAGAAGAATGAACTACTTTTCCAAGTAATTAGTTGCATTTGATGATCGTGATTGAGGCAGAGAGTGCTGCTGATCGCGATCCAGATCCGGGTCAAGAATCACCTCCTGATCCTAAGGAAACCTCAGCTGACGTAGATCTACGTTCTCTTCGCGTGAACGCTCAGTCTGTATTGGCTTGGGCCACAGGTATGGTTTGAATTCTAATTTTCTATGTTATTATATTTTTCAATTTGTCTTGAAACTTTCAACCTTGCTACTTAGCGGCTTCTGATCTGGTGCGCGTACTGCATAAAAAGTTGCGAATAATCATGAATTGGAAGAAATACTTGTGGGTTGATAGAGTGCAGTACTTGTTCAATTGTTTCTACAGAGCGTTCCGAATCCCAGCCGCTAAAGACCCACAGAAGGCAAGAAGCTTGCGTTGCAAAGCTGCTGTCCCGCCTGACTGCGGAGAAAGAAGACTCGTTTATGGTTGTTCTACAGCCGCTGCTGACGTCCATCAGCTCTGTCCTGCTCCCAGCTGCAGATAGGCCTGGATTTCAATGAGTCGTGTCCCAACTCCGGTGTGAACGATTTCCCGACGTCAAGACGAAGTGGGGTCAAGTCATGGGTGTTGCAAGGAAGCTGTCACAAGATGATCCGGTATTGAACGGTAGGTTTTGTAAAGCTGCTCTAACATTTGGATCCTATAAATTATAACATTAAATTATTATTTGTATTCACGAAGCCATGCCCAAGACGTGCGACATAGCGTGCGTTCGTGTGTATGTGTGTGCGTGCGTGTGTATATTGTGTGCGTATGTGCGCGCTTGTGTATGTCGTAAAATCCCGCCAGAGCACCCCTACCTCCGGAACCATTCGAGTAGATCCATTTGGGGAGGGGCGGATGGGCGAGTCCTGCTTGCCGCATTCAGTACTACATGAAAAAGTACTCACCCTAAGAAAACTGTGCGTGCGTCTCGTACACCCAACAAAAGTCAAGAGCTGGGAGTCGTACAAACCCATCAAAACCCTAGGGTGTGTGCGATCTCTGGTCAAGAGGGTGGGAACTGTTGCGTACATTTCCAACCAGGTCGTAGACGCGTCGGCAGTACAGTATGACCTCACACTTCACATAGTCATACGAGGATACAACTCTATTGATAGATAAGATAACGTGCTTGTAGATCTCTGCCATGCCAAAGTTGCATTCAGTAGAGGTAGTAGTCTCTGTCAAACGTGTTTGCCATTGGCTCACGGCACTTGTAGCAGCTGATCGGACGATGCAAATCATCCAGGACTCCCGGTCCACATTAGCTGGTTCTTGATATGCCTTCGAAAATATACCATGGCACGCACTTTCCACTGTTGTTACATAGGGCCGGACGTGTGTTGTCCTGAGCTTGCCACGATACTTTCCGATCTGTCCATCTCCTCTCTTTGTTAAGTTGAAATTATTTGAAGAGCTGATGGCTGGTAACTTGCTGGTCAGCTGGTAGGAATACGTTTGCAAGTGTTGCTGCTGATTTGTACATTAAATTGCCGGAGTGACGTGGCCTTGAGTAGTCTTCCCCAGCAATGAACTGGAGAGTAGCATGCGTATTGAATTCTCTTGTTGCCGGTTCATCGGCCCCTCTCCATGACACCGGACTAGACTGAATTACTGGCGTCCCTCCATCGCCCTGCTTTTCGCCTCGAACTTCACGAGTATTGAAATCTGGACCCAACATAATAAAAGTGGGACTCAATTGCGCAGTTCAGACGATAAATTGATGCAATAAGGGGTCATCGCAAAAGTGATTAGTCATCCCTGAAAAAACATCATTCATTTCGTACTCGGACCTCCTCTCCACCCTCCGAAATGAATGGACGACGAAAATCGCATGCATGTACATGTGTATGCATAGCGTCAGTCGACTGAGATTTTAGCTCCCCCCCCCCCCCCCCCCCCCCCCTGGAACGATCTTCGTTTCAGGGACGACCAAAAACTTGTGTGACCACTGACTTTCTTTCTCTGTTATCAAGCAGTATGCATTATTTGTAACAGTAATTACTTGTCTGTGTCATGTGGATGCATTGTCTTATTTCCTTTTTCAGGCTACAGCACAACCGAGAGAACGAAATGTACGTCGCAATCAAGCTATGTCGTTGCCATCTTCTATGTGCCATGCGTTACCTGATGTGCCAGCCTGCTATGTCGGATACCGCTAACCATGCATCGACTAGGCGCCAGGCGCGAACTGATGGTGGTGGTGAGAAGGAGAGCTCTGTGCCAGAATAACTTTGCAGTTTAGAGAGCGTGTCAGGGCAGGCGTGTATTTACCCCCATATTGCCAGGTGTGTATTTACCACCATATGAACCAACCATAAGTGCAGTCGCAGTGGAGTCTTCAACTTTATTCTCCCGAGTCAAGCTCCTTGTGATGACATCTAAGAAGAAGATTGCCTGATGAGTCCAGCCGGGACGAAAGGTACGTCGCAATCAAGCTATGTTGTTGCTGTGTCATCTGCTATGCGCCATACGCTACCTGATGTACCAGCCTGCTATGTCGGACACCACTCACCCTGCATCGACTAGGCGCCAGACGCGAACTGATGATGGTGGTGGTGGCGGGAAGGAGAGCATGCCAGAATAACTTTTCAGTTTAGAGAGCGTGTGTAGGCAGGTGTGTATTTACCGCCATATGAATCAACCACAGTACGATCAGCTGACATTATAACTTATAAGGATGATCTCGTGCAGCGCTATTATTGATATTTTTTAAGTCTTTTCTAAGGACTCTCCACTGCAGCGTTTTCTTTCCACTCGGTTCTCTTCTTTTCATCGCTCAGCTTGCACTTGCAATGCTTATACATACTGATCAATCCCGTTCAATTTTCCGTACATTTTTCTCAAAATCCATAGCGTGGACGAAGTAGTGATTTTCCGTACAAATATGGAAAATACGGAAGGTTGATAGCACTGTGTTGAGGCAGCTATTGTTTGACTTTATTTGGAATTAATTCTGTGGTATTTGCACACATTCCTGAGTGCATTGTATTACTATTAGCATCCAATGTGTGTTATCTGTGCGAGCTTCTAACCTTGTGAACATTCACCGAAGGTTCGGTTGGTGGCGCACAAGATCTTCCGGGATGGCTCTTGCGGGCTCTCAGCCCTGCGTTCACTGCATAAAACTTGGCAGAACAGTTCAAGTTTCAATTTAGGCCATTTCCTCACTCTGTGACTCCCAATATTTCACATGTGCAATGATTATAAGTATTGTAGATCACTGGGACAGCGCCACTTTGTTAGCCGATGTTAGTCCTGAAGAAAAATTGACTTCATTGCCCTAAAGGTGAGAAGAAATTGGGACTATTTGTGAAGGAAAACTTTGGAAAATGTAATTTCGAATAAAAGTCATTTCGTTTATCTGGATAGGTCCAATATTTCACAAATGTGCAATATAAGTATTGTAGATCACTGGGACAGGGCAACTTGGTCTGTCGAAGTTAGTTAGTCACGAGGAAAAAAATTACTTCATTGCCCTAAAGGTGAGAACAAATTGGGACTATTTGTGAAGGAAAACTTTGGAAAATGTAATTTCGAATATAAGTCATTTCGTTTATCTGGATAGGTCCAATATTTCACAAATGTGCAATATAAGTATTGTAGATCACTGGGACAGGGTAACTTGGTCTGTCGAAGTTAGTCCCGAGGAAAAAATTACTTCATTGCCCTAAAGGTGAGAAAATATTGAGGCAATTTGTAAAGAAAGGATTACCTCATCTTAGGTGGTCAAAGTGCCTCAGAGTTCGAGTGGCAGTGCAAAGCCAGTGAGTAAGCCAGTGAACAAGACCCTTTATTAGTGAACTCCTCAGCGATGGCCGCAGATGGCTGTATTTCGGCAATGGAGATCGAAAGTCTGACCACAATTGTTCAGCGAAAGGACGAAGACGACGCTATGACTGTACGGATTTCCCGGGCGCTATGACCTATGTATGGACTTGTCCCACACCGAGCAGGTCGTAATATTTTGAATCGTTGAGTCGATCATAGTTGTGCACAAGTGATGCGCGTGTCGCCTCCCGGGTCTATACGACTCCCTGGTTTGAACACTCGTACCACCAACTATACCACTTTCAATAAATCGTGACGCCATTTTGTTTTAACACGCAAACGGTCCATTACTTGTACAATATCCACTATTTCGTTGTCTTGACTTGATCGCTATCAGCGCCGCCCGTTCCCACGGTCTTGTCAGCTACCAACAAGCAGCGGAGTTCATGAGGCTTCGTCTTGGGCGACAAACCAAAGAAAGTGTGTGACATTCCGCACTCGCCTCCGTCAAACCAACAAGTGGATCAAACCCGGAGAGGCGACGAGCAAATACTAGTGACTATGTCAGAACTATTACTTACTTCAGTGTTCCGTTCACACTGCACTGGTTCATGCTGCTGATCACCCGAAAAGTGTGATCTATCAGGATGCGGGTCAGCACGTCGCTGTCCGCTGCAACAAGACAGAGCTTCCCCTGAGCCCAACAGCAAGGTACCTCGGCGTGACCCTTGACGCCGCTGTGAAGTGGGACCCCCATGTTGACGCGATGGCGAAGAAAGTTGTGCAGAAGATTGGAGCATTGTGGCGGTCCCGCAGATGTCTGAGCCTCAGTAGTCGCATCCAGTATGTGAGGTCAGTCATCATGCCTGACCTCCTATATGGGTCTAACGCCTTCTCTTCCTCCCTCAAGGTTTCGCAGCTTGATCGCCTTCAGGTCCTGCAGAACCGAGCGGCGAGAGCGGTATACGGTTTGCCGCCTCACACCTCGGCTCAGCCTCTGCTCGAACGGATGTCCCTGTACAGAGTTCGCGAGTGCTACGCCCAGAAGCGGCTCGTCCTGGTGTGGCGCTGTGTCAATGGGAAAGCCAGCAGTGTCCTCCAGGACCTATTCCCACCATCAGCTGGCAGCACCACCCGGCGCCAGGTTTCCAGGGGCCTCACTGTCCCCTCCGCCAGTCAGAAGCCGGCAGATCTCGCCTGGCAGGTCGTTTCTTTTTCGGTTGAGGTAGGTGTGCGGGGTTTCATCCCGACTCTCTTCGGAGGGCTCTGAAAGCGCTTGGGTTTTCTAATCGAAGAATAAAATTTATTTGTAATTTGTGCAGTAAGAAGTCTCTGCGAAGCAGCTACATCATCTGGTTGCGACGTCAACAAAAACACTGGTCGGAAGATCCACTTTTCTGAGGTACTGTATGTGGGGCTCCGTTTATTGAGGTGCGTTGAAATTTATTCTCTTTATCTTATTATTTCTTTTCTATAATTTCCCCATATGAGTTCCTATCAGTTGCTGTGAACACCTTGAGTGGAGAGCGCTTGCTCGAGCGTTGAACCGGGTTCTTAATCCACCATACCCAGTTCGCAAGGCTGGGCGGGGTTGTGAGCAGGCTTTCATTTCATCTTTTCTTATTATTTCTGCTTTTCATCTCATTACAAAAATTCTGCGCTTTTTCTCCATCTGCGCATAAAATCTAGACTGACAACCTGCTTGTTAAATCATGCACCTGCTTTCAGGCGTAAAAACCCTGTTGTAGAGGTCTCAGTCCTCATTTGTTAGACTTACCTGTCTTTATAAATGTAACTTACTCTTTCTCTCTCTCTTCTCTCTCTCTCTCTCTCTCTCTCTCTCTCTCTCTCTCTCTCTCTCTCTCTCTCTCTCTCTCTCTCTCTCTCTCTCTCTCTCTCTCTCTCTCTCTCTCTCTCTCTCTCTCTCTCTCTCTCTCTCTCTCTCTCTCTCTCTCTCTCTCTCTCTCTCTCTCTCTCTCTCTCTCTCTCTCTTTCTCTCTTTCTCTCTCTCTCTCTCTCTCTCTCTCTCTCTCTCTCTCTCTCTCTCTCTCTCTCTCTCTCTCTCTCTCTCTCTCTCTCTCTCTCTCTCTCTCTCCGTAGCTCTCTCCCATTTGAAATTCGCTTCCATAGAATTGGGCACCATTGCCCGTTTGGCCTTGCGAAGTAAAATAAAAATCAACAACAACATATTGCACAGTGTCCGCGATGATGATTTTTCATTTCATAACAGTAATCCCCGCGGCGCTGCGCGCGCGCGCGCCTCTTGTACGGGCAAAAATACCATCTTTATCGATGATAGAAAATTAATGCAACTAAAATCCAAAACAATTTTAAAATGTAAAGAACTCAAAGCAAATGAAAAAAACCTCAAAGCAAATGAAAAAAAAACTCAAAGCAAATGAAAAGAACCCAAAAGAAAGTTCAAACCCGACCAGCAGCACACGGAGCACACACGGAGCACACACGAGGAAACAGCATAAAACTAATAAGTAAACTTCCTCAAAAAACGTATCAGTGTAAATAAACTGTAATCCGACCGGAACCTGAGCCTCCGACACGTGCACAGCTAGTGCAGCAGACGAAGCACCAGCCTCCAGAACCACGAGACGTCGGCGTCCGAACAGCTTCCTTCAACCTCGAAGACACATAACACAAGACCTACATGTAAGTACTTGAAGAAAGACAACTACCGGTAATTACTTACATCAAACATAGGCCATGGCTTGACAATACTGCTCGGACTTCTTAGCTGCCAGAAGAGTGGCCACCCTTGCGTACAATGCCGATGCCGCCTTCCCCATCCCTCCACTTGCCGACATCACCATGATCACCACTGGAACGAAAGATGCCTGCTCCACGTTCCTGACACGTTCCTCATAAAGGTTAAGTACATGATTGTACACGTGTACAGACTCAGTACTTGTACTAGTACATGTACACGTGTACTTACTAAGGCAACACATCGATTGTCCTCGCTGACCTCAGTCCCAATACCTGCTTTTCGTAGGTTTATACTAGCTGGAAATATTTCCGTCGCGTCATAACTACGTCATTGCTGGCGTTGAGAAAGGTTTGCTCTGCTATGCAGTCTGTATGTCTTCGACTTTTGTGGAACACGCATAGCTACTTTATGTCTATGGAACAGTTGATTGTAGCGTACAGCACGGTACAGGCCACTTACTTTCAAGTTTCAACGCCATTCTTTACGAAAGGAAACAGTAGAACTCTAAGTCGATAGCAGAAGGAGAAGCTGGCCGAAACGGTTGTTTAATTGGAGATTTTGAGTATTGCAAGATTGCGGAAGACAAGTGCTGCTACCTATATGTACATTAAATTTCTATTACTGGTTAAATTTTCGTCTGATGATCGATTCAGTTCGTGAAACTCAGAGTTACGAAACAGCAACTGCTCGTGCCTCTGTCTGTGCATGTACATGTTTATGAAGGATAGGCTGGACGTTCTTGGACACTGGAAGAACTGAAGGACTGCTGAACAGCTGCAGTGAGTAAGTTCTGTTTCTTATCTCTTTGACTAGGAAGTTCTAATTTCTTTTCCAACTGGCTGAAACCGTGTGCTTCAGCTGAGTGAGTACTATTATCACAATACACACTTAGCGAGATCCACTAGAAGTATCTTAGATGGAAAGGTGTCCCTTAAACTCACTACATGTACGAGTAGTCGCTCTGGCAACGACGCCTTCAGAACATTTGACGGCATTTGATATCAGCTATACTGCCCTGTACTAGTTGGGGGACGTGTGGGCGTACATTGCATTAATGCCTGGCGCCACATAATGTAGCGCGGAAGAGCGAACAGCGTAGAATCAAGCTCATCAAGCTCAGTACATGACAATGTGTGGGCGTACACCAAGCTCAGTATACAAATGTATCCACTGTACACTGTGACTCAACTGTGCACAGACTGTAATGCATGCTCGGATTACGGGTGGAGGTTTGCTTGTATTGTTCGCAGCTAGAAGTTTCCTTTACTGCTGACAAGTTCGTTTCTCGTCTTTTTCGAAGGTAGAATATTCATGAGATATGCAGTTGAAGACACCAATGCAGCAGTACTTATGGTTGGTTCAACTGTTGGTAAAACACACACCTGGCAGTATGGCCCAGCCTGCTTTGTCGGATACCACCAGCCATGCATCTAGGCGCCAGGCGCGAGCTGATGGTGTGCT
Organism: Sycon ciliatum; assembly: GCF_964019385.1. Taxonomy (NCBI): domain Eukaryota; kingdom Metazoa; phylum Porifera; class Calcarea; order Leucosolenida; family Sycettidae; genus Sycon; species Sycon ciliatum. Next base: position 7,987 of record NW_027045062.1, on the reverse strand, counting down.
GGTGGTGGTGAGAAGGAGAGCTCTGTGCTAGAATAACTTACTTTGCAGCTTAGAGAGCGTGTGAGGACAGGTATGTATTTACCACCATACTGCCACTGTGACAGGTGTGTTTTTTTGTTTTTACCACCATTTGAATCAACTAGAGTTTTCATATTACTCATATTGCTCTCTTGTTCGCATGTAGACGTTTATTCCTATACTGCTGACAGGTTTCTCGTCTTGTTCGAAGGTAGATTATTCATTATTGCTCTTATTACTCTCTTATTCGCAGTTAAGGGGGCAGCCTGGTCGTAAAATCCCTGAAAATCGAATTTGTAAATTCATATCGAGTGCTACATCAGTTGAACGAGCATGAACAGCTGCATAATCTCTGAAAATCTTGTCTCGATCTGACCAGCCGTTCAAGAGTTATGGCCGAAAATGTGCCCTTGTAAGGAAAGATTTTTTTGTTGCGCGCTGTCATTCTGTTGGCAGCACTGTATTTGAATGTGAGCTGACCGTGCGCAACTTGTCGTATCATGGAAACACGCGAAAGTGTGCAGAATTTTGCTCCAAGTCCAAAAAATCACGTTTTTGAGCCACGTATTGGGCTGCACGGCGCGGTGGGTAAAGCCCGCCGCCGTGCAGCATGACTTTTGCCAGCACCCTCGTGACGTTGCAGATATGTGGCTTGATTATTGTAGTTGACGTTGATTTAGTGACTTTGGCAAGTTTCAGTCGTGTCAAGAAGTCAGGTAGGATTCAGTACTAGGCAGTAGTGGAACGTGAGTGGTAGTCTTTGCCGGTTTCTGAGGGTATCCTGGATTTGGTGTGCAGCGCTGTGGAAATGGCTTGCTGTGGACGTCCCGTCACAGGATGTTGAAAAAAAGGTACGACCTCGTAGCACGTGCTGAACCTAAAAAAATTCAAAAATTGACTTGGGTCTGTGGGAGTCTGTGAGAGAACGCCCACTCGTTCCGTTGTGACAGATTGCAGGGCCACGTTGAGGGGCCCTACCCCACCACCCATGGCTGCTTCTGGACTTGTTTTAGGTTCGGGTCCCGCGCACGGACAGAATGGGCACGAAAATGTGAAAAAATTGTGAATGCATTTGTTTGGCTCCTGGGTGGCTCGCACACCGCGGCACTATGCCGGAAATTTGAGTTTTTCCGGCCTGGAAAGCCTGTCAGTGAGGCGCAAGAACTTGTAAATCATGTCCTGAGGGCTAGCATAGTGAGAGGAGTGTGTGGTCAAAATTTCACTCAAATCCATTGAGAAACACCAAAGTTACGGTCAATTGAATGCCATATGAAATTTATGGGTAGGCCGCCCCCTTAAAGAATACAAAAAGAATACATAAAGAATACATTACACAAGAGAGAGATTGGAAGCTTTGTTACAACTCTGAGTTGTAACAAAGCTTCCAATCTCTCTCTTGTGTACAATGCTCTGCCCTACATGATTTCATTTATTTTATTATTTATTTATTACAACATCTCAAGACTTGGTGGAAACACCGGCCAATGTTAAGAGAGTGGGTGACTGCCAACCACGGCGATAAATAAAAATAAGGGGAGGGAAAAGAAAGAGTAGCAAAATGAACAGCAACAACAACTCCGTAAAGAAAGATAATGTCAAATAAAAACAGTGGAAAACACAGAGACGCAAAGGGCATGTGGATAATACACAGAGACGCAAAGGACATGTGGATAATACACAGAGACGCAAAGGACATGTGGTTATTATTGAGCACTCTTCGGACAGTGAAGCAAACCACATGACTACGTAAAGAATACATTAATAAAACAATACATAAACAATACATACAATAGCGGCAATGAAGAAGCCCACAAGCGCGCATGACGATTTTGTAATCGACATTACATACAAGTACTATTATTATTATTATTATTATTGAAATGTATTATCTACGCATGCATCTACGCAAGAGTCACCACCAGTCAATTAGGACATGTGTCAAAGTATTGAACGTTTTCGTTCCCTTCTTGTCAAAATACTATAGGGAATGATGGAAATAGGCTAAAAGACTACAACTATAAGGAAAAGAAGTTCAGAAATATATCACTCCAATTATGTGTAGAAGTGACACGAAAAAATAGATGTGAAGAAACAAGAAAACAGCATGCAAATCCAATAAGTGACAAAAACGTAGTGACAAGAAAAAGAGAGAAATATCAAGAGATCTATTTCGCACCTTCACGACGAACAGTGCCAAACAACTGCAAAGACAACACATTCTCCTTCTGAACACAAAGCTCAGGGTCTAACTTACGTATGTACAAAGCTTCCAACACGGCAAGATGTAACAAAGACCTACCACGCGACAAAACAGAGAATACATCATCGGAATACCACTCACGACAACTAGCACGGCCGTCGGGCAGTGCTAGTTGTCGTGAGTGGTATTCCGATGATGTATTCTGGGATAACCCAGTTCGGATCGTCGGGAAGGCCGGGAGAGACAAACTGTTTGTTCAGAGTGTCCGCAATGGACTTTGCCTCAGACTGACTGTTGCCATCAGGATCAATCAAGCACTGGATTGGGGCGCGAGAGACACTGGGACGCTGGGTGCGAATGAACTGATAGAGAGAAGGACGATTGGGTGATGAGATTGTTGCAGAGAGGGAGCTGATGTAAGAGCGGTAAGTTTTACGGGATAGGTATTTGACAAAGTTGCGTTGAACTCGGTAGGCCTCCATATTGACAGGTGTCGGAAATTTTCTGCTGACACTGAAGAGGTCTCGTTTACGTTTCACTGCAGATACGAGGACAGTCGACACCCAGGGTGGATTGGATGTCACAGACGATGTGCGTGTGTTTGACCGACAAGAATGGGTGGAAAAATCAGCGAGGTGGTGCTGGAAGGTTTGTTCTAGGACGATTGAAAATCGATCGACTGCGTCGTCAACAGTTGGGGAGTTGCCTGGGCGTAGAAATGACCAGTCACAATGAGAGAGATCGGAATTAAGAGAGTCCCAGCAGTGAGAGGGGACATGACGATTGCGGTAAGGGAAATGTTTGCGTGGTGCTTGCTGCAGATGTTGGCCAGGCGATGGTGAGAGCTCGAACCAACATAACACGGTCAGATGATCCGAGGATCCAAGAGCGCATGTCGTGTTAATATCCGTTGCAAGCTGGGGGTTGTTGACGAAGAGAAGGTCTAAGCACGCCTGGGTCCCTGCAGGTGTTGTGTGCGTTGGGGTATTCACAAGCTGCTCTAGTCCGAAGCAGGTGAGGTGGCGGTAGAGCGCAGCTCCCGCGGGGGACGTTGAGTCAGTTGGGCACCAGTGCTGGTGCTTACAGTTGAAGTCTCCAGTCAGTATGACGTGGTACGAGGACATGGGGATAGTGACCAGGGCATCGGTGAGCATGTTACAGAAGTGATTTATCTCTGTGCTTTTGGCAGAGGGTGGGCGATAGGCACTACAGACAATAATAGGCTTTGGGGAGCCGGAACAAGGTTTAAGCTCCACCCACACTGTTTCACAGGTAGGGCGACTGAGGTCGTTGCGAAGTTGGATACAACTGAAACGATGATCACGAACGAGAATAGCGACTCCACCATATCCCCTGGAGGCGGTACCAGACTTGTTTTCGTTAGGAGGTCGATCATGCCGAAAGGTGGTGTATCCAGAGATACTAAGAGCGACACTTGGAGCTAACCAGGTTTCACTGAGGCAGATAATGTCAGGTCTGTGGATCTCGGCAATAGCCGACAATTCTGCGGATTTGTTGAGAACGGAGCGGAAGTTAATGGAGAACAAGTTTAGCTTTTCCTGGCAGCGCGGGTAGTAGGGCCGAGTCAGTGGATTTAGGTGGGAATTGGCCATCATTCGCTAGCTGTTGCGACATCGTTTGTGCTGGTGCCAAAGCTGTCACTTTTGAAGCGCCAGGGTCGGATGGTGTGGGAAAGCATGTCAGGCCAGAATGCCTTATTGGCTACTTTCTCCTCGTCGGCTGCCTCCACAGTCACGCGTGCATATGCTGTCCTGAAGTAGGCTGATGCATAGACGACGCATTGCACTATGTCGACCCCATGATCGGAGCACCATTTAGCAATAGATGATGCGGAGCAGCCACATTCTATTCCCAATAACGTCTGTTCTTCTTTTCTCTCTTTCTCCTTTCTAGCACTGTCTGTCTTATCATTCCCCTCCTTCTAATATACTGTCTCTTCTCCTAACATTTCGTATCATGTACCTGTCACTCCTTTCATTTTTTCTTCTTTTTTTGGTGCGTTTTATGTCCCCATGACGTCGAGACCTCAGGTCGGCTGAGGGCAAAAAGCCTCACCATCACTATGCTCCCACTATGCAATTTTTTGTCTTTGTCTGTGAGCTGTGATCATTGTAAAAAAAAAAAGAAAAAAAAGTGAGGTTGCACGTTCCCAATGTAAAAGACCTTACGCTTTGCCCGGGGCGCTGCCGTCAACTCAGCAACATGGCCACCGGCGGGGGGTGTTTCGTTTGTGTAGCGGGACTTCTCCTCGCGCTTGGTGATCATGGATGTCTGCATATTACTTATTATAGCAATAAAAACTGCTTTATGGCAGTTTTCTAAAAAAAGTTATTGTGTTCTAGTCCATGGACCCCGTCTAAAAAGTAAGAAATTAACGAAATGTGATAGCCGAAAATTAAAATTTCACACAAAACCTCACAATAATCACAACACTTGAAATGCTGCTTTCAACACTAAACTTGTACTGCACCAACAATTGGCAACATGCATGTCATGCATGCATAGGAAAGAGGATCACGAGGGGAAAAGGTCTTCTACATGTAGCTTTTCATTCTGTGTGTGATTATTGTGAGGTTTTGTGTGAAATTTTAATTTTCGGCTATCACATTTCGTTAATTTCTTACTTTTTAGACGGGGTCCATGGACTAGAACACAATAACTTTTTTTAGAAAACTGCCATAAAGCAGTTTTTATTGCTATAATTTCTTTTGTTTTTTCTGTCACCAATCAATGGAATGCCCTATATCAAGAGTGCATAAACAAGGACTCTTGCCTATATCAATATGTAAATTTAAACTAAATGATGGCCTTCACATCATAATCAATACCGTATTATACGCATTGATGTGCAAGCCTTTTCTTGCAGAAAATGGCAAAATGCATGTTCTTCTGCGGGGAAACATGTGAGTACGTAGTGGTGGACCGTGGTAATACTTTTTTTATACGGAGGTCATTCTGTGCATGTTGCTGTAGCAGAATTTCATGACTGTCATAAAATTGTTTTGCCTTCAGATATTTCAGATCTCCCCACCCTCGATCAGATTTATTTGAGAAATGTAACCAGGTACGTGTCGCAGATGTTTTTGTTGATTCTGTGTTTATAATGGTTTATAATCATGGGTTTTCGTGATAAGGTCATCCTGCATCATATTGCACTGAAATCGTAATCCTGTTGATGTCGATACAACTTTTGGAAGTAGTTCAATGACTTCAAACTGTTAGTCCACGATTTTCTAAAACAACACAGCAAAAGAGGAACAATAAACATGACATTGTATTAAAATGTAAACAAATACATTGCTGAGTCCGACACCTCCTTCCAACAACTACACTGATCTTGAGGATAAAAGGGGCAAGGCGTTGGAGGTACTGAGAGATAAACAAGGCACTCCATAATAATAAAATCTTACACATCTTTTGGTGAGTATGAATGATATCCAGTCGAACCTCTTTAGGACGAACACCAAGGGACCAATGGTATTTATTCTGTGAGTTTGTCTTAACCTATCCCCCCCCCCCCCCCCCCAGTGAATACAATTATTTCTCCAATAGACATACGAATAGATTTCTTCTACAGCGAAAGATGATTCTAAGTCACACCAACTCATTGACTGGTCTCATGTGAAACAAATGAGTAACTAGAGAGGTTCTGCAAAACGAAAATGCGTACAAACTTTCGTCCTACTTCATGAAGTGCGAAATTTTGCACGAACTTTCGCAACTTTGGACGCGAAACTTGCAGGGAACGCGAAATGAACTGTCGTAGGAAAATTCGTGAGATCGGGTCATGGCGTACGTGCACTTGGCCCACGCAAACTACGAAAATGTGCAGAACGCAAAATTCGTGCAAAAATTCGTACACACTTTCGCAAGGACTGTCGCGAAACTTCGTTCGAATTTTCGTTTTGCAGAACCTCTCTACTGAACCTTTCTTTAGAAACATGACGGCAACTGAAACAGCAACAGAGAAAGTACGATACATGTACAGCACATTCTTGCAGGTACATGTACTACAAACAGATTGCAGATCGTAATTCTTGCTTTGGCGGCACGAAACTTTATTTGGGGCAGTGCAATCTCGGCGGTACTCACAAATAATAAATCAAACAGCCCAGACTCGAGTAAACAAATCCAATCATACAAGTACAAGATCTTCACGAGACGAGACTGCACCCATTGGCTTGTTTCGTATGAAGCAAACAAGTTACTGATCCTCTCCACAATGGAGATTTTCCCTGATATGCGAATATATTTTGCAAACTCGGTCAATGGGTCCTTGAACCTTTCCCTCCAGATTGGGAACTGCCAACGATAGTATGCCACTGACCAGTGCCTTACTTGTAACGTACCAATGTACAATGAATATGAGTATTTCGACAACACATCTAACATAAGCCTTACCGTCAAGAAGGTGAACTCGCGTTCTTCGCACACTCTAGACAAGGGCAAAGAGATAAAAATGGATCTAAATCCGAATAAAATCAGCACACGTTTCCGTAAATGAAAGGGTGAGCATAAGCAAATGAATTGAAGGAAACAAAGAGATCCTGTCAGCTTTTCCATTACTAATTTTATTGCATTCCGCCCAAAATCAGCACACTTTTCGTAAATGAAAGAGTCAACACAAGCAAATGAATCAAAGGGAACTGGTCAACTCACCTGTCATTGAGTAATATTCCGCGAAAGGAGGTCTTAGCAGCGCCGAAACGAAATAAGCCAGGCCAGGAGACGAAATATCCGAAACAGCTCATACAAGAAGCAGTTCCAAAGAAGGAAATAAGTTCCTCGCGCATGCACATCCGCGGATCCGAACGTTCGAACGTTCGAACACGGACTGCACTGCAACACAATGTCTGCCGTGCACGTGCACCACACGCGGCTACCAGCCGTTGGTAGATCTAATACCGAGCACCTTACGTAGAGACTTACGTAGCCTAAGTGAAATACCGAGCACCTTACGTAGAAACTTACGTAGCATAGCGGTGTCGTTTTTCTTGCCATGTGAACACAATAATAGAAAAGCTGACAGGATCGCTTTTCTAAATGTGGATAATACACAGAGACGCAAAGGACATGTGGTTATTATTGAGCACTCTTCGGACAGTGAAGCAAACCACATGACTACGTAAAGAATACATTAATAAAACAATACATAAACAATACATACAATAGCGGCAATGAAGAAGCCCACAAGCGCACATGACGATTTTGTAATCGACATTACATACAAATACTATTATTATTATTATTATTATTGAAATGTATTATCTACGCATGCATCTACGCAAGAGTCACCACCAGTCAATTAGGACATGTGTCAAAGTATTGAACGTTTTCGTTCCCTTCTTGTCAAAATACTATAGGGAATGATGGAAATAGGCTAAAAGACTACAACTATAAGGAATAGAAGTTCAGAAATATATCACTCCAATTATGTGTAGAAGTGACACGAAAAAATAGATGTGAAGAATCAAGAAAACAGCATGCAAATCCAATAAGTGACAAAAACGTAGTGACAAGAAAAAGAGAGAAATATCAAGAGATCTATTTCGCACCTTCACGACGAACAGTGCCAAACAACTGCAAAGACAACACATTCTCCTTCTGAACACAAAGCTCAGGGTCTAACTTACGTATGTACAAAGCTTCCAACACGGCAAGATGTAACAAAGACCTACCACGCGACAAAACAGAGAATACATCATCGGAATACCACTCACGACAACTAGCACGGCCGTCGGGCAGTGC
>NW_027045061.1:0-1000 GCF_964019385.1 Sycon ciliatum | reverse complement strand
GGGACGAACCTGCAGAGATCCAGGTCGCCTTGCCAACGGCAATGGGGAAATTACGTCACCGATGTCGTCATCTGCACAACCAATTCCCAGCGGCTCATACGCACCAGAGACTGAAGTAAAGTATAGCTGCAGGTCTGGGTATTTTTTGATCGGCTATGCAAGGGCTGTATGCCTTCACAATGGCACCTGGTCACGTCGATTGCCGTTTTGTGGTAAGTCACAACAAAAGTGAAGGTTAACCTCACACGCCCACCTATACTAGTACATGTATACTAGTTTGGCCTTTCTGGTACCTGGTATTAAAATTATTCGAACTTTCTGGTACCGGCATAACACATACTCTGTGTGTGTTCTGGGAATGACCACAAAGGGAATGTAGTTTAGATGTGGTTGTAGTAGCCAGGTCACTACAACCATAGCTGGACAATACATACAGTACATGTAGGGGGTGGTTGTAGAGTGATACTTCAAGTACGGATGATGGGTTTGGGTGTGGTTGCAGGAGCCAAGTAACGTATTAGTTGCTACAGGTACAACCATAATTAGATGTACTACAAGCACACTGCACACTGCACACCCCCACGTTGTGGTATGTATCTGAAAGCCCTGAAAAACAGCCACCCACTTGCACATAAAATATACTGCACATCGAAGACAACATACATGTTGTGCCCTCCACTTCAAAGTGGCTAGTTTTGCGGACAAGCATAGCACAGGCAGCACCGTGTGCTTCTGTAAACTTTCTTCATTCATTCTCCAGACTTCCTTTGATCTGATCCAGTTTTTGCCTGCGAATACCGGGCCATGGAGCTTTCTCAGTCAGAAGCACACCAGCTCTAGCTCTACCTCCACCGAGTGTGATTGCACTCAGCTACCTAGGCTTTGGCACCTCCTTACACTTCGACAAACAATGTGCTTCCCAGCAGGCCGCCCTTCTTCATATCTTCACCTTCTTGTCGGCCACGAATCAATGGGCAGATTGGCAAGCTTGCCAACGCAC
>NW_027045060.1:0-19000 GCF_964019385.1 Sycon ciliatum | reverse complement strand
AGTTCGGGAAATCCTTTTGGAACCCGCTATATTCTGCCCCACGTGTAATGTCCAGGGTGCAACAAACTGTGTGGAAGTACTAATAGGCTATGGCGATAATCAGTGCCAGTCAGGGTAGCTTTAAAGAGTTTTCTATGCAAGTGAGCCAAGAGCAATTTACGGAAATACAGGAAAATACAGGGAACGGTAGGCTGTTTGGTACTGGGAATTTATCAGGCAGCAATAGGATATCATCACTTGATCTGTTTCATTCAGATTGTGTCCGCTATCGTTGCTGTAAGAGCAAATCTGTACGTGCACATCAAGTGCATTTGCAGATTTTTGTGTTTCTCTTGCAATGGTTGTACATGCATACATGGTACATGAAACATGGTATGTATTTGCCACATTTGCCAGAGTGTAATGTGCACCAACTCCTTTGACCAACGTGTTGGCAATTCAAGGTATATCCGGAGTATGATGGGAAGCCTAAATTTGAGGAAATTATCGATTTTAAAACGAAGTAGTGGTAGCGACTTCGGCAATGATTTGTTTGGAAAGGGTTTGCTCCCCACTCTGGAGCTCGCGCTTTTCCGCCGACTTGACTTGACACTTGACGGATTCACGACTGCCATCTAGAGCACACGAGAAGTCCATTGAACCTTCCAGTATCTATTTTAAGACTATTATAAAGACAGTATTACAGAATCTTCACTAGTTGAGGTAATGGTAAACAGCATTATAGAGGGACCATTAGCAAAATTATCATAGCATTATTTCGTGTAGCTTTTTATAATGCAAGTGCTACTTATGGGATCTCGTACCCATCATGCATGTGCAGTTTAGCTGACAGTAGACATCATTATATGCATGCATATGGCTTGCCCCGGGTCAGCGGTGGCAAACTTCGAAAGCATTGATGCAATGCACTAATTTTCGAAGTTCATGCATTCTCATAGTGCACACCTGTGATTTGGTGCCTGAAATAGCTCATCTAAAGTGTGCACTATACTCCATCACTACAGCATGTGTGATTGTGTGTATGTCACTGTATATGTATATGTATGCATGTGTGTATGTGTGCATGTATGCATGTGTGTATGTGTGCATATGTGTATGTGTGTATGTGTGCATGTATGTACATGGGGTATCTATGTGTATTCACTACAGGTATTCTATTTTCCCGATGCCAAGCTGGTGGTTGTTCAACCTCTATGGTTGATGAAGGACATCACAGGAAAATTCTACTCGCCAAAGTCATTTCCTCCACCGATAATTACCTGTGATGAGTTTGGATTCGCTCCGCACAGCCATGTCATTGAAGTACTGGCCAAAGATTCGCTGGTGCGTGGTGAAGACGCTCTCGACATTGCCGTACGCCTAGGTATGTGTCATGTAACCGAGGATGGTGAGCAAGTCATGATTCTTCCTGCACAGGCTGAATCACGCACTAGTCTGCACTGGGAGAAAGCCAACCCCGACCAGCACATCTACTACACTGGTCGCCGTCTCTACTGTAAGTCCGGTGTCGCTATCAGCGCAGCATTGATGCCCACCATACAAATGTCACTCGTCAACTCCTTCGCCAACAGGACACGCAAGTTTCCTGTCTGGCAGGGAGGTGTTCGTGTTTCGCTACCTCTGTACGTGAACACGGACACACTGGTGGAGATCCCACACGGTCAACTCGCGCTCAACATCATAACCAGAGGGCCCGACCAGCGTAGCGTGACTTCTCAGCAGGAAAGTATCTGGGATCACATCTCTGCTCTTCCTCGCCAACAATCTCCTGGTTCTGACATGTCAACGGCGTTCGTGGATGATGGGTGCCTGCCGAGTAGCGATCTTCTGCGACAGCGGGATCAGCAAGGAGACCTGAATGCTACCATGGAGTTCCTTGCCAGTGAGCGACTGCGTGCTCAGTTTGTCATGCCTGATGAGCGGGAGCCCGACACAAGAAAGTATCATCCATATGCTGTGTCTGCAAGCTGCTGTAATGCAGGTCAGTGGCACTGTGTGTCATGCCTCGGTGTGCTCGCGTGTGTGTGCGTGCGTGCGTGCGTGCGTGTGTGTGTGTGTGTCTGTGTGTGTGTGTGTGCGTGTGTGTGTGTGGGGGGGGGGGTGTATGTGGGGTTCACTGGCCAGAGAAAAGCCACTTCAATCAGCTTCGTGGTGGATACCAGGTAAAATAAGTGGCGGTCAATTCATCAGCCTTGCAAGCTGTTGAATGGTTTAATCCCAGCACAAGTTGCTATGTCTTACATAGCTGTTCACTATCATCGCTTCCGCGATGGGCAAGTCTGAGGTCCGAGGTCTGAGGTGTGTATGTTTGTGTGTATGTGTGTGTATGTTTGTGTGTATGTGTGTGTATGTTTGTGTGTGGGTGGTTGTGACTGTTTCTCTGCATGTCTATTTGTCTCTCTGTTTGTCTGTATATTCATATGGAATGACGTGCATAAAGTCTTTTTTAAAGGTTTTATAGTAAAGAAGAAAGGATCAAGGAACTACAAGTTACACTCTAATGTACACTAACACCACCAGTTACTAAACAATCAGCTCATGCGATAATATTGCACGACACTGACCAACGGTACTGACGTTCTGCACCTAACTGGCTAGCAGCTCTAACGTTAGCACATCTTGGCTCTCCATCCGAGTCCATTAAAGGTTTTATGGCAACATGCTGGTCATAGCCCGGATTGTATTTTGTTTCACTCATGTTTCGTTGTGTAGATACGGTCGATGAACGTCGCAGAGCCACTCGTCTCTGCTCAGCCTTCTATCAGCATCGCATTCTTCTACGCCCCGACTTTCCACTGCGCGACTGTCTTCTCAAACTGATAGAATGTGGACAGGTGAATATATCCTTCCTGGACGACGTGGACGAACGTCTGAGGAACTGCCAGACCAAGATGGCTACTGATCTGTTTCGTGGGTCGATTTCCGACTTGCCTGACAGCGTGGTGCTAAAGCTAGTGGATGAAGTCCTTCCCAAGATAGCCAGTGCCAAAGATCTGTATCAGGCAATGCTGGAGTGTCCAGGTCGGGTCCTCTGTACTGTCAGCCCTAGTGATAGCCACAGCACGACTGGTAGGTGGTTGTCTTGCATTGATACATGTACTCGTGTTGTGTGTGCATGTGAGTGTGTGTGTGCGTGTGGGGGTGCGCGCACGCACACGTGCGCACATGCGTGCGTACATGCATGCATGCGTGCGTATGTGTGTGTGTGCATGCTGTGTATGTGTAGCGTATTTTTCAGAGTATAAGTGGCACTTTAAGCACCAGTAATCCACCCAAAACAAAATCTGTTTGTCTTATACAACAATGGTCAAATTGATGTTGATAAATAGGATAGATGACTGTATTTCGTGACAAAAAAACTAGGTGCAGCTTATACTCCAGAAAATACGCTTTGTATGTATTTTGTGTATATGCGGGTTTGGGTGGGTGTGGGTGTGTGGGGGGGGGGGGGGGGGGGTGGGGGTGCGTGGGTGGGGTGCGTATTTGGATATGAAGATGGATGTGGATGTATGTTAATGCATGACTGTATAGTCGCAAGTCTGGCCGGGAACTGCTGTTTTGCCTGGTCCAGTGGATCTGATCTGAATCCGGATTGGCCAGTCAAACATCCCCTGGTGTGCATGTCTAAGTATGTGTTCTTTGTTTAATACTGGCAATCACATGATGCTAGTAGATGATGATGTAATGCCAATGAGTAATGATGTCATTGCTTCTGACCATGAAGTCATCCCTCTTACCATGTTAAGGCGGTGATGTTTTGTGGCATTGCATCTGTCTTGTTTGCAAGAATTGAACTGGTTAACAAAGGGAGACATCTAGGATTCAATCTCTTCAGTTGGATTGTATAGTGCTCACAATCTATGTACTTGCGCTCACGAGCTGGTTAACAGCGATTGAAATGCATGTGTGTGTGTGTATGCATGCATACATGCATGTGTATGTGCATGCGTGTGTGTGTGTGTGTATGTGTGTGTGTGTGTGTGTGTGTGTGTGTGTGTGTGTGTGTGTGTGTGTGTGTGTGCATGCGAGCGTGTGTGTGCCGGTAATGAAACTGGCAAAATGCAATCTCTAGGGAGAGGTTTTCACATGACTGTACATGTGTGTGTTCCATGCTGTGCCAATCTGACTGCAGCTGCTTCTGATGACGTCGCCAGACCAGCAACTGATGAGTACAGTACGTTGAAGATTATTCCTGTCTTATTTTCTATAGCATATTTTCATTATTCTTGGTGTGACTGTGCTCTGGATAAGACCCATACCAAGATGCAATCATGCTCTGTTTCTCTGTAGTTCTCTATGCAGATAACAGTAGATTGGTATATTTGCCTGGATTGTGTTCTGTGCTGTATTCCCCTAGATCCCTGGGACCATCCAGATTTCTGCCTGGACAAGTACCGAAGATGGATTATCTCACTGGACCCAAGAACGTTCCGCGACAAAGCCATAGCACGGAGGCTTCTTGCAGACAACCTGATTATCAGGCACTTCATTGCACTAGAAAAGAGTGCTGGCCCAAATGTACACAACGAGGAACTGCTGCAGCACCTGCAGGGGTGCGGGCGGGCATCGTTCATCATCTTCTTAGACATCATCACAGACATGAACCCAATCTTTGCATTCAAGCGTACTGAGTTCGAGGCTCTCCTTGATCGGCCATGATGCCTCTGTTGTCATGACTACCCAGGTAAGCCAAGTGCATTATAACTGGACTTTGCTTTGAGTTCCGAGTGCAATTCCTGAAACAGAATACACTCCTTCTTGCTGACCTATGACAATGCAAATATATTGTACCATTAGCCTAATTCACTGATTATCCCGCATTGCTATACAGTTAGACCTCACATAACCGCACACATCCATTTTCCACAAAAATATCCGGATGGGCGAGGGAACCGGATAATCGAACATACATACTGTATGTATGCATGACATATGCTGTAAATCGGTACCCCGCGGTATTCTTCCGGATGGCGAGGGATCCGGATAAAAGAGGACCGGATAAGCGAGGTCTGACTGTATATCTACTGTCGTGGACATGGAAATCCAGTCGGAGGTCAAGCGGCCCCATGACAGCCATTAGTACATGTGTACTGCTATCAAAACGTGCACTGCATGCACACAACGTTCTGTACACACTGAGGGTGGCGGCCCCGGTCATTCCACTGGATTTCCATGTCAATGACAGTATATAGGGAATGTACGGCTTGTACTACAAGCTGAGTTACTATGTACATGTATTTGCACAAAGTGCTCGATATCGCGAGGGCAGGGACAAATCACTCATGTCATTCCCAAAGCTATGCACAAGATGTTGCGTTACTAGCGTCTGGCATAGCCGGGGTCCACACCAAATTATGACATATGACGGTGTGTGCCATGCGTTCGTTCACAGTCATGTCACTGGGCACGCCATGCCTGGCATGCTATCCCATACATACCCCATACCATACCGTTAATGAGAGCTGGTCAGCATTCATGCACTCTTGAAATAGGGCTTATAACGGCAGGATGATAATTATTGTGAAACAACTTTGTAGATTGTGTATGCATGAGATGTGTATCAGGGGAATGCATGCTAGACAATAGTAGTAGTACTACTACTACTACTACTAATAATAATAATAAAACAGGTCGTGTAATGAAGCAGCATAACGATAGATGTGCAAAGTCATGATGCCTGGTCCACTTCTGTTTTGGGTTCACTACGCCGTGCATTGCAGCCGCGAGCAAAACCAGCTCAGGCTGAGAGTTCCCTCCAGGATTGCTTGTCCAAAGCGCGCATTCTGAGCCCACTCAGATCGGTCATGGTCTTCAGTGGCATGTCTCTGGCAGCAGCGCTTGCCTTGACTGCCGTGGCCAGGTTCGATTTCGGGCGTCCGCGCACAATAGTGTTGGTTTGAATCTCATGTTATGTTCGGAAAAAGTTAAAAAAAAGGAAACAAAAAAGAAGCTAAGACCATAGCGTAAAACGGGACAGCTGCCAAGCTCAGGGCCCTCATTGTGCTTCGTTTTCACCTACGTCCTCATGCCTGTTATTCAAACCTCTAGGATCACCAATGCAATACGATTATCAGATACGTGTGGCTCGCTGTGGGCTAATAACCCCAAGCATTGCTCAACCAAACCAGCCATCACAAAGTTCTGAGCATGAAATTGCTCTGGGCGGGGAAACCATTCACAGCACTTCACGTTCTAAACAACGGTGGCGTGTCCCTGGACATTACGGCTCCATTACTTACTTGCAATCTATCATCTTTGAAATATCACCCACCAGATTGTGTCTTTCTTGTGTTGGTGCAATACAGGCGATGTTTCTCTGGGATCTTTCGCTACTGCTGACTTCCAGTTGTCCATTAGATTTGTATCGATCGCCGACGGTCTCCACTTGGACTTACCCTGTGAAGTATAGGTCCAGGATGGATTATTGATAAGCTGATGTATTATGATTTCCTGCATGTGGTTTACAGCCGCGTTTCAACAGACGTTCTCCAGCTCGTTCCCTTGAGCTGGTTTCACTGTCCTTGATCTCATCTTGATGAGAAAATATTTCCGGCAACATGTATTCTGTTTTCTCTGGCAAGTGCATTGCTCTTCACTGTCCACAAGTTCATGATGATGATGATGATGTCATGTCCATAGTGATGATGTCATGCACTAATCCATGCTTTCATGCCCATAGTGATGATGTCATGCCCCATAGTGATGATGTCATGCCCCATAGTGATGATGTCATGCCCACATCGTTCGGCAATGTACACTCCTTACCTATTTTACTCTATTCAAATCCCTATTTGAGCTCTCCATTTTGTATTCACTCACTCTTGTCTTGTATTACCAGCTCTGTCCGCTGGACAGTGAGCACTCTGAACAGCCTGATGATGCACTCATGTACATAGAAACTTGTACTGATACCTATGCATTTAGCACATAGACACTTGTACTTCCATACATGTATTTTATATACCTAGTGTTTCATCCCTCCGCCCTTCTGTTGATTCCCTACTATCCCCCTCTGGCCGCTGATGAGCCCTGGGATTGATATTCTATGTCGCTAACAGTTGATTTTATATTATTGGCCGAGTGAATGCTGGAGAGCCTGTCTGCATCTTCTGTGAGCTCTATCGAATAGTCATTGCCTTTACCACATTCTCCTGGACTACTGTAGTGCCTGCCCAATGAAATACTGTCGTGGGAGTCGCGTTTGCACCCTGCTCCAGTGTATATACCAACGGTTGGCAGGTCTGGCTAGGGCTGCAAGGCACCTGACATGACATTGGCTAGCTTGATCGGATCCAGTTCATCGATCAACACTTCACTTGTACATGTAGCTCAATCATGCGTGTAGCCTGGGGAGTGGGGGGGGGGGTCTCGGCATGAAAATACAATGATATGAACGTGGTCACTTAAAAAAAGGAATGCTTTTTCTAAAAGATACAACCTACTCGGCAGAAATGAATGGGAGAGAGCACAAAAAACTCAACAGCGGGCCTGAGCAGGGAGCCCTACACATACGTTTTTCACTGTGTAGGGCTCCCTGGGCCTGAAAGTGGTAGGGCCTTCACGGTGGTTGGTTGTGTTTATTTGAATTCGCAAACCGAACGGACTGAACATGTCCAATGACAAGGAAGCGAATGAAGACCAAGTAACCCAGGCATGGGAAATTCGGCAGCAGACACAGATGAAGAGAAAATATGGGAACAGAAGGCTCTCAGCAAAGGAAGAAGAGAAAAGAAGGAAAGAAAAAAATGAGAAAAAGAAGAAAAGGAAGAAGAAGAAAAATCGTGTACACGGCGAGAAGAAAGCTGTTAGCAAAAAGAGAAAAGAAAGGATAAAGGAGAAAATGGGGAGAGAAATCGTGGTCACGGCCAAAGCCGGAGTAGTGGCACGACACAGTAAACACGTACATGTGCTTACATATCACAACAACAGGAACAACAACATCTCACAACAACAGGAACATATCACAACAACAGTAACAAGCACGCATAAAGCATGGGCCATGCCGGACCAGAAGCGGGACACGCCGACAGGAGGAGAGAAGACAAGAGACAGAAATCTAAGCCTGGCACATCTACACCCACACATCCACACCCACACATCCACCCACCCACACACCACCCACTCACACTCACACACACACACACACACACACACACACACACACACACACACACACACACACACACACACACACACACACACACACACACACACACACACACACACACACACACACACATACACACATACCCACACCTACCCACCCACCCACACATACCCATACACATACCCCCCCCCCCCCCCACACACACGCACATGCGTGCGCACACACACACGCACATGCGTGCGCACACACACACCACACACACATTCACACACATTTATGCACATCCACACACTTGCACTCATACACAAGTGTGCGCACGCACACGCACACACACACACACACACACACACACACACACACACACACACACGCACACACACACACACACACATACACACGCACAAACACACACACACATGTACATTGACAGCCACACATACAATTGCTTTGTAATGTTCTCAGTTCATAGAAGAAACGGGACTGCTGCAGCACGGAACTGACGAGGAACGGATATGGGGCGAATTCCATCATAGCGCACCCTGGAAGGCGAATGTCCCCTGTCCAGAGTTGCTGCGGGGGGGGGGGGGGGGGTGGCAGGCAGAGACCCATGAGGGAGTCCAGGCGCGTGGACCGGACACAAGCTGGCAGCAAGAGAACCTGAAGCTCAGGACTTGCATGGCCGTAACGGCAGCGCCATGCAAGGAATGCCAGCTTCTGCTTGTATACTTAAGTTACCCGATACAGTTAGAGGCGCTCCAGTAGGTCATGTGCGGATGTCCATGGCGGGCGTCCGAACACTACACGGGTACCACGGTTTTGCAGAACCTGTAGTCGATGACAGTGCCTGGCTGCCAGAGCTGTCGAGAAAGCATTTGATCCATATAGAAGATCGGGCATTATGATGGACCGGAAGTAAGTTGTCCGACCCTGTGTGCTGAGGCAACGCCGCATCCTCCACAGGACTCGTGGAACCTGCGCTTAGCTGGTCAGGCACACGAACAACGACGCGACCTCTGGTCTCAGCAGTTTAGCACTACCGTGTAGAAAACACGGAGTTGGTTGGTTGTTTTTTCATTATTTCAGCTTGTTGCCTCAACAGTGAAAAAAGTCCAAACATCAAGACTACACGGGGGATGAACGAAAGAGAAAAGTATCCATGAACCAGTACAGTAGCGGGACAAGGCATGACCAAAAATGGCAAGTGTGTCGGTAGACACAGTGACAGTACGTGGGTCTATCAGCTACCTTTTTCGGAAACGCGGACGGAAATTCTTTTACAAATATTATTATGCTGCAAATATTGCAGGAAAAAGGGGGTTATTCTGCAACGCTAGCGGGATTTTCAGGAGTATGCTGATTGTGTCTGAACACCAATAATTATTGCACCTGTATATGTACATAGCAGACTCAGCGGAGAACGTTCAGGTTGGTTGTAACTCTGAGTTTCATGCCGTTAGGCAATCACCAGACAACTGATACTCGGGTCTACCCAACAGTATGCTTATAAACACATAGGGCCACAAGCATAAACAAATTTAGCGCTAAATCTGGTGTGAGGTATGGGGAGAAAGCTGGCGCGGGCCACGGCGCGACAGTAGAAGTGCCAGAAGGTTGGCGGGCAACAGGCAGGTGTGAGCATGAAAACGCGTAAAGAGGCGATGGGGAGGCAGTGTACAGCAGATGGGTGGAGGTGCCAAGAGGATGGCGGGCAATGGGCCAGTGAGATCGCTAGGGGGTCTTTGGGTGATGGGCAGGCGCGAGCAGAGTTGTCTGATTGGGCCTCGACAATCCAAGGACCTTGAGCGCACAGTTTCCTTCTTCCACCCGCATGACAGAGTCGCTCACCAACAGGATTTTGGCTGGAGAGAGGACCCTCGGAAGTGCCTTGACTTTAATCAGTAAGGCTGAGGCTGACGTGAGGGCGGCGACACGTCGGGCACAAATTGCTGGGATGGAGGCGGTGACGAGCAATTCCTCCGAGGCCCTGCGCAACAGTATTGATATTGCGCGTGTGAAGAGATCGTCGAGCTGGCTAACGTGTCGCCCTTTGAGAAAGTATGGCTTTAGTCTCAGCAAGCAGGAGTTGTGGGATGGGTTGTGCCTCTGTTATAGGTGGACACCTGCAAGGCTTCCATCCCATTGCTCCTTTGGCCATGAAGCGCCTGAGAGCCTACCTCCGCAACATGGACTGGTCCGCCAAGATCCATGGGTGTGCGGAGCAGTCCTGTCAGCGCGTAGCTGATGTCATCATGCATGGAATGAAACATTTCATACCGTTTAAAGAACTTGTGATACACCAATCCAACCCTGTATGGTGGACACCGGACTGTTCTAACGACAATCATGCCAAGGAACCGGCCTGGAAGCTGTGGCGACGCGATCCCCTCAACGATAACGGCAAGGTCCATTACATCACAACTGTTATTCACGAAGTGGAGGCGTGTCATGCAGCGCAATTAGCACATCAACGTAGAATTCGCAACAAGCTCACTGCAGGTTGTCTCCGGGACAAAGAGTGGTGGTCAACCATCAAGAGCGCAGCAGGCAAGGGACGTTGCTCTGACATTCCCCTGCTGACCAACCCTGAAGGACAAGAGTTCCACCCTTCTCTTGAGAAAGCTGAGTGCTTTGCAGCGCCTTTTGCGAACAAGTGTAGCCTTGGCAATAACGACCTCTGTGCTGCTGACCTGCCTGACCTGCAACGACCTCCCTATGCCACGCTAAAGCATATTCCTTTCCGCGCAGCAACGGTCAAACGGCACTTGGCGAACTTGGCTGTATCAAAGCAACTGGTTCGGATGGCATCTCTACTCGTGTTCTCAAGATGTGCTCATCTGAACTTGCAGATCCACTGGCAGAGCTCTTCGCCCTCTGCTTCGCCCTCTGCTTCTACCGACCATTTACACTGCTAACTATCATGTCGAATGCCATGGAGGGCATTGTCAACACGCAACTGGTCAACACTACCTGGAGAAGCATGAGGTGCTGCCAAACAGCCAGTTTAGATTCCGACGTGGTAGAGGAACCGCAGACATCTTAACGGCTCTCCAACACGAATCGGTCCACACCATTAGTACTGGCGGCTGTGTCCAAGTCCTCGCCGTTGATGTTGCAGGTGCGTTTGACCGGGTATCGCACACAGGAGTGCTGCACAAAGCGAAGCAGGCCGGCGTTGACGGATAACTGTTTGTATGGGTTCAGGACTACCTCACCAACCGAAACATCCGCGTTGTGGTTGGAGGCCAGACGTCAGATGCTAAACCCATACAGGATGCTGTCCCCAAGGCAGCATCCTAGGACCCAGCCTCTTCCTTTTATACACCTGTGATATTGAACAATGTTTAACTCCAGGAACGCAGTTGAGCAGCTTTGCAGGATGACACCACACTCGACAGCTTAGTATAGCCAACTGACGATCTCCAACAGTCCACTGCCTCCCTCCAAGGGTCCCTCAACAGTCTTGAGGAGTGGGGCCGCAAGTGGCGTATCTGCTTTGAGCCAGCCAAGACGCAGCGCATGACTCTACATCGCTAGCACGTTCCCCCTGCACTCCATCAGTCACCGTTGGAAGTAAAGCACTCCAGGAGACAGATATCCTGAAGCTGCTGGGGGTCATGCTCAACCCTATGGCTGGACTTCGTTGACAAATGTACATGTGTACGTCGTGTAAGGAAATGGCATGTGCTTGTCATGTACTAGAACCTGTATATTGTTTTTCGTATGATATTCCTCCTGCTGCAATCTTTTAATGATGAACCAAATTAAGATTTAATAAGAATAAGAATAAATTTTGAAAATATTGGGAGAACTTCAAATTCAAATGATCAATCGGGGAAGTAAAAGAGAAAAATCGCCAGACCCACCAGGACTCAAACCCGGGACCTGGATGTTGCAGTGATGAAGTAGTGGCCGTTTAGAGCTGAGCGGAGTACTCGTCGCACACGCCACTTTTACGCCTGCAGGATTTTCGTCTTCATACTTGAATGATTCATACCTCCAGCTTCAAGAAATCCGAGGTATTTGTAGTCTTTTCTTCTGGCTGTAGTGATCTGACAGATAAGCGGTCAGGCAATAGGATCTTCTCAGAGGCAGCATGCTTTCCTGCCTTTAGTACAACGGTCGTGCATTTTGCCACACCAAACTGCATGCCAATGTCTTGACTACAGGCATGAACAGTGTGAACAAGAGATCGCAACCCCTTTTCGTGCTTTGCATGCACCTTGAGGCCATCCATGTACCATAGATGGTGGAGCTTGGTGCGGTTTTGGTCCTTGAAACAGTAGGCTGCGTCAACCTTCCATAAGACCATGGTGATCGGTATGAGGCAGATGACAAACAGCAGTGGGGATAAGGAGTCACCCCGGAAAATCCCACGCTGAAGGTCAACCTTCCACTGAACCATACCAACAGTCATAAGTCTGCGGACGGATTCGTGTGTGGCAAACAGCTCCAAACAGCGCTCAATACAATCGTGAGGAACCATGTCGTAGACTTTCTTGTAGTCGACCCACGCCATGGCCAAATTGGTCCTGCGATGCTTACTGTCCGCCATAGCGGCAAGGTCAATGAATAGTTGATCTTTAGTTCCATAAGTTCCGCGCTTGCAACCTTTCTGTTCATCAGGCAGCAGAGATGCCGCCTCAAGATAGGCTTTGATCTTATTGCTCAGAATGCCGGAGAATAGCTTCCACATGACTGGACGGTGGTTATCGGTCGGCAATTGGTGACATCAGCTGCACTCTTGCCAGGGTAATTTCATGATCGGAACTGCGACCATGATTCATCCAAGCTGGCACTTCGGGATCCTGCAGGCATGCGTTAAACGTCTATGTGGGGTGAGTACTGTATTAGGCCATTCACACGACGTGCAAGGGAAAGAGGGAGAGAGAGTGAGAGAGGTAGATAGATAGATAGAGAGAGAGGGAGGGGTGGAGAGAGAGAAAAAGGAGGTTAAGCGAGATTTGTTTCCGGTAGTCACGATCATCAGGCAATTAAGATTAAAAAGGGAAACGAGAGAGCTTGAAAGCTCAGGGCCCTCGCTAATGGAAGCGTTTTGTAATACTAAGCCGTACAAAGCTGTCTATGCTCTTGCATTCATCACTGTCGAACTTCTCACGCTCGCCAATGCCAAGCAATGAGCACACACTTCTCGCTTCCCTCGCCTCCTTGCAACTTAGCTTTCCAATCACCTACAAGTCGAACTCAGTCCATGGTTCATTCCGGGCCCACTTCAATGGAGCAACTGTTGTAAATACGAATGATGGGTGACCGGCCCGAAAGGTCATCATTTTTCGACATCGCAAAACAAAATTTCATCCTGTGCACGCGCGGAGTGTGAATAGCAACTGAGTACGAGGTAATTTGGCTTTTTTTTTAACATGGTTGTAAAATGACGTTTTTTCAGCCACTTCTTGGCAAGCTACGTTTAAATGAATTGTTGTAAGTGGAAGTGCTATCCTTCATGCCCGTTGTGTAAAAAAAATGGGAATGATCCCACTTTGGAAAGTGTCTTGAAATCATGCCCTACTTTCATAGTATTCTCAGGATTCAAATAATTGGTGTGTCATTTTCTAAATAAATTTGTATAATGGCATCACTATCTGGGATATTCGGTTATCAATGTTCTGAAGTTGATAGTTATCACTTCAAGGAATGCTAGTGGATGAAAAATAATCTGTCAACTGCATTGTATGCTGCGAAAGCCGTGTTTTGAATTTGTAACTAGTGGCTGTGTCATACGGTGGAATTGGATAGGTAGCATAGCATTGCAGCCATATTTTCGTTCTCACAGAGTGTATTCCGTGACCTGCTGTTCTTCATTATTGTCTTTATTGATGGCCAGACGGCCTGACGTCGTCCAAAGGCCCTGCGGAAGCAATTCACTGCCCTCCTCGTCCATTCAGGGGCTTATTTTACACATTTTTACATAAAATGGCAAAGCACCCACCACTAGTTATACCGACGTGGCAGGGAGAATTAAGTCATAATATGCACCAAATTTTCTGGTCAATATTAATCTACGATAAGTTGGCTCTCATTTGTCACCACCCATGTTTCGATACAGCCCTCCGGAGCAGAGAAGCAGCTAGAAGAAAAGCAAATTCTACACATTTGTTAAAAAATGCCAAATTAAAAAAAAACCAAATCACCTCGTAGAGCGGTTGTCAGTTGACAAGCCCCCCTTTTCTTTATCATGCAGTTGTGTGACGTCACGACTTTCTTAGTGCCTAACCATTCTTAGGGTTTATCGGGTGTTAGCGGCCGTCGTGAGTTCCCTTCGGGAACGGACACGATAATTTACTTTTTTTTAACCATTCCAAAGATACAGTAAAACCTGGTTTAAGCGACCACCCCACGGTGCAAGCAAAAGCGGTCATTAAAGCCAGGTGGTCTTTAGAACCAGGTCCCACAGTGTCGGTGTGGAACTGTCGGTGCATGGAAAAACGGCAGTCAAGAACAGGTGGTCGCCAAGCACAGAGGTCGCTTACACCAGGTTTTACTGTACCGTAAAGTACCACCAGAGCGAGAGCGCCCCACCTTGATTTTACAGCCTGAGAAAGGAAAATCGTATGGCAGAGTGCAACGACTCTCTCTCTCTCTCTCTCTCTCTCTCTCTCTCTCTCTCTCTCTCTCTCTCTCTCTCTCTCTCTCTCTCTCTCTCTCTCTCTCTCTCTCTCTCTCTCTCTCTCTCTCTCTCTCTCTCTCTCTCTCTCTCTCTCTCTCTCTCTCTCTCTCTCTCTCTCTCTCTCTCTCTCTCTCTCTCTCTGTCAGGGACCTACGTAAGCTGAAGCATGATCAACCTATATTATTTGCATTTGTGTTTTTTTTCTGATCTTCTCTCTCATTTCTGTTGCATTCTCAGATGCTCCCATAAGTCTATCATTCATAGTATGCCCCCTTGGCCCGCACAGTCCATGTCGATTCCGAGACCGAAATGGTCGGAGGAGTGCACTGCGCCTGACCAGCACAGCTCTTGTAGCACCTACTACTCCTTTGTTGTCTTTGTCTCTTTTATTACCCCTATTACTTTGTAGGGATGTGCACATAGTATATAAAAAACAAAAACAAAAAAACGAAGTAATAATGTGATTAGTGTACTAAGGTCAAGCTTGGCAGGGTTTTATGTGGAGCTTGTGTCCGCTCGAAGGTACGGATTGACTGCAAAACGTGCAATATGTGTACAAGGTTCATGTCGTATGACCTACAGACAGCAGACCACCTCCACAATACGACTACGAAAGGATGAGATGGCGGGGCGCTCTGGCCGTACTTTACGGTACATGTTTTTTATTTTATTTTTTTATACGAAAGTCCACTATATTCCCGAATATGTGCGAGAAGTGGTGGCGGGGCCAGGCTGCTCTGCCGACCTCAAAGGTCTCGGCGTCTACGCAGACAAAGCGCGCCATAATGCAGTAAAACCATGAAGAGAGGAGGAAGAGGGGAAATGAATAATAGTGAGAAACAAGGACAATGGGTAGATGGTCGTGAGAGAAGCAGAGTGAAAGATAACGTCACATTGTGGTAAGGGGGGGGGGGGGAGGATGCTAGTGAGGCACTGGTCTTAACCGTTTCATAGGGCGTCGGTGGCTGCTTGCCAGTTCAGGTGCAGCAGATACTTGTTGCATTTTCCTTGAATGATTGGAGCTGGCTGGGTTGCGGCCGTGCTGGTAGAATGGTCGCTGGTAGGCTGTTCCACAAGGGAATAATGCAGTCTGGGTAGGAACCCTGGAGGCTGCTACGAATGCGCACGGGCAGCGTCGACTTGAGCTGGAGCGGGTGGCAGTGGGCAGTCTCCGTGGCTAACCTAGTGGATCGACCACCCACTGGGCGGGGATTGGCTGGAGGTGGGAGCATGGGCTTCAGGGGGCTTGTTGTTGGAAGGTAAGACAGCTTGAACGTGAACGAAAGCGCAGCAACCAGTCGGCGGTGTTTCAGGCTGGGGAGCCAGGCGCTGGGCCAATCACCTTCAGTGTCTTGTGCTGGATTTTGTCCAGTCTGGATGTACCTGACCCCATCCACACCAGGGAGTAGTATTCCATTGTTGGCCGCACGAAGCCTTTGTAGACTGCCGTGCGGCCGCTGGAGTCCAACAGGGGCGCAACCTTTCTCAGGAAGTGTAGGCGTTGGGCAGCCTTTGAGGCCACGGCCCGGAGGTGTGCTGCGTAGGACAGTTGCGAGTCGAATGCTATGCCCAGAAGTTTAATTTCCTTCTCTTCAGGAACAGTGAAGAGCACTGGTGGGAACGCTGGGGGAGGCTTGCGGTGGTCGATGATGAGGGCCTGAGATTTGGATGGCTCGAAGGTGACCTTCCACTTGAACCCCAGTAGGAGACGGCGTCCACTGCTTCCTGGAGTTGTGCTGCAGAGTCGGATATGCTGGCGGTGGCAGAGATGCACTGATACAGTGTCGTGTCATCTGCATACGTGGCAAGCTCAGCACCAGCAGGCAAGGTGTCCTCGCAGTCATTTACGTACAGGAGGAATAATGTTGGTCCAAGGATGCTACCTTGTGGTACCCCTGCTTGGATATGGTGCAGGGAGGACTCTTGGCCGCCCACAACAGCCTGCAGGCGCCGGTTGTGCAGGTAGCTTTCCAGCCATCCGAGAAGCGGGCCGTCTAGACCGTACACGGAAGCCTTATGCAGCAGGCCAGCATGGCTGACTATATCAAAGGCGCCTGCTATGTCTATCGCCAAACATGGGCGGCTCCTCCTAGGCCGGCTGCTTTGGACCATTCACAATGGAGCTTGGTTTAGACGTCGGCTGTGCTCAGGCCCTTTCTGAACCCGAACTGTTTCGCAGAGATGACATTGTGGGACTCCACGAAACTGGTTATCTGACGGTTGACAATTGTTTCCATCACTTTGGATATGATAGACAGCAGAGACACAGGTCTGTAGTGTTGAGGCAGTTTCTTGGATTTCTTCTTGTGAATGGGTGTGACTCTAGCTGTCTTCCAGGATGTCGGCATAACCATGCTGTAGAAGCTAAGGGAGAACAGTTTGGAGAGTGGCTTACATGCACACATCTTCAGAACTCGCGCGGGAATGCAATCCGATCCAGTAGCTTTCGATGCATTTAGGCGCCGGAGTTCTCTCTTGACAGTGGCAGGGCGGAACCGAACCGTTGAGAGCTTTTCAGCCGTGCGCTGAGCAACGTGGGGGAAATCAGTCGCTGGTTGGTTGGCGGGGAAGTCGTCGGCGCCCAGGCTGCACTTTGAGGCGAAATACTGCCCACTCAGCTTTTTCGGCATTCGATACGCATTCCAAACCAGGCTGCGGCGTGAGAGTTGGGATGGACGTGTTTCTGCTGCTGCCACCTGCTTGCTTGATGGTAGACCACCACGAGCGGTCACTCAGGCTAGCTTTGGAGAGCTTAGTGCGCAGGGTAGCCAGGCGGGCCACCTTGGCATGCTGGAGGATGTCATTACAACGTAGAGTGGCTGCTGAGGCTGTCTGCCGCGCTGCTGTTGACTTCTGCCGTCTGGCAGTAGCCCAAGCCCTCTCTTTTGCTTTTATGGCATCCGTGCACTCAGGGGTCCACCAATCTGGATCCGTCGGCCGGGATGTGAGTTGCCGGGATGGGATGAAACGTGACATACCCTGGAGGATAACTTCGGTGATGTTAGCGCACGACTCATCAGCGCTGGTGGTGAAGGCAGTTGACCAGTCATAGGCTAGGAAAAAGTGACAGAGGCGGTTCCAGTCTGCTTGGTTGTACCGCCAGACAGTGCGTGTGGTTTTTGGTTCACGGAACGCAGAGATAGGGAAGTCCATGGTGAGGAAAGCGTGGTCAGAGGACCCCAGTGGGGCATGGCATTTCACCTGAACCGGTTCACTGAAGTCTGTATTGTGTTTAAAGTTTAATACATCTCTAAAACAACGTCGCCCGATTTAGCTGCAAAAATCAACATGGGCTATTCACTCTTCCTGAAGAGCAAGATGCACATTGGGCCTGATTAGGCCATTCCGGATTATGCCCGCAGAAAAATTGGCAGAATTCGGTACTTTTTCTGGTAAGTTTCATGCATGTTTGGTAAGTGGATAAAGAAATGGAGCAGAATTAGAGGAATTGCCCGCCATAAGGTTTGTATGGTTCTGCCAATTTCACTGCTTTTCGAGCAGAATCTGCCACCTTTTCGAGCATTATCCGCCAATGCCTAGGCCTGATACAATAATTAATTAATTATTATAATTTCAGATCCCTTAGATGTCTGTGCTGTTCTTACCACCAAATATGAATCTATTATTCCACGATTAAAGAGGTCAATATATTTCATATATTGACCGATTATGAGGTCAATAATAGATTTATCACGACATAGCATACCTAAACTGTTTTTAGCTTTGTTTACAGGAAGAAAGGAATACTATTGGAATATTACATAGTAAGTACATATGCCGTTTATATTGGATATTACTTCTCTCTAAACAGAAGATTTCAGTTGTCACTTGAAGTATGTTCCCTAAGTTCTTTGACTGAGAATCTGACAGTTTGGGTTCAAGTCCCAGCATTTGCCTTCAGATTTTTCTTCTTTCATTTCTGATTTTTTTTCTAAGTTGAGGAAAATGTTCTAAGTCCTCGGGCTAAGTGGTCAATAATAAGTGGTCAATATAAGCGGTCAATATACTAGTATGCTGATATTTGACCGCTTAGAGATTACAAGTTTCTGTGGGGTCAATAATAAGAGAGTGATAAACATCCATATGGCCAACTGTTTCAACCTTACTGTCCCAAACTACCTTTTAGATTAATGCTTCGCATAAGCTGTGATTCTATCATCATCTCTCCTCAATGGCAGGATGCCAATACGTTAGATGCAGAGATGAATGCTTCAGAGGTACAAGGGCGCAATAAGAGATGCATTTGACTTCAGAAGCATAGAATACAC